>NC_057807.1:598947929-599247929 GCF_018294505.1 Triticum aestivum
ATTTTTTTGAAAAAAACTTAGTAATGGCGCACCAGTGGACAGTGCGCCATTACTAGTTAAAACTAGTAATGGCGCACTATCCATTGGTGCACCATTACTAACAAATTTTTTTTGGTTTTTTTTCAAAACTACTAATGGTGCACGGTGGGTGTGGTGCGCCATTACTATGTCAACTAGTAATGACGCATTATCCCACGGTACGCCATTAGTAACAATTTTTTTTCAAAACTACTCATGGCGCACCACTCACCAGGTGCGCCATTAGTAATATATTACTAATGGCGCACCTGTATGTGGTGCGCCATTGCTATATAGCAATGGCGCACCACATACATGGTGCGCCATTAGTGTCAATATTATCTATAGCCCTTTTCCTAGTAGTGATGTCACCCCTAAACCTCTTCTTTCTTTTCTTCCCTTTGTAGGCACCATGAGTTCGGGGTCGGGGACGATGTGTGGCCCATCATACTCAGGCCACTATGACTGATTGATGAAGGGATGAAACTTAGGAGCCCATGTCAACCTCGGATGTTCCAATGTGAACTTATGCAACCGCACGGTGGTACCATCGGATACATTCAAGTTTCTGAACCTTGCAGCGGTCATCACATGAGAGCAAGGCCAATGATTCTTGCAAGGTCTCTCACACTGACACCACCGGGTCTTGACGCGCACCTCATACGCAACTCCACCGTATGTCATGCCGTCCCTTGTTGTGCCACCCGACTCATCGACTTGCTAGATTTGTTCCTTTTCATTAAGAAGTAATGATTTGTTGACACAAGGACTTGTGCGCTTGATGCTTCAACCAATCCTCAACTTTGAAGGGATATTCCATTTTTTCACCTATCCATTTGGCGGTGACTTTGGAATGCCTCAGAAATACTCGTTCAGCTTGAACAAAGTAAATTTCACTACTGCAGTCACCGGCAAGGAACGGACACCCTTGACCACATTGTTGAAGCATTCCGCCATGTTACTTGTCATGTCTCCGTATCGGAAACCTCCTTCATCGTAAGCACGTGACCACTTATACTACTCCAGAAGATGCCTTGTCAAGAACTCTCTCCCTCCTTTGTTCTTCTCCAATGCCTTGAATAATTTATCGTAGCAGCTTTGGAATTTGTCGGTGTTGAATGCCACACAAACATGGGTAAGATCCTTGCAAAACTCCTTACTCTTGCATGCCCGGTAAAAGTTTACCACGAAATGCCTCGTGCACCAATAGTGTTGGAGCTTTGGATAGCCTGTAATGTCAACTTCTATTGCTTTGAGAATCACATGATGGCGATCCGATATGATGCTCACCTCCCTTTTGGGTCCAATCACCTTCGTCCTCACATGATCTATAAACCACTCCCAATTATCATCGTGCTCGGAAGGCACCAACGCAAACGCGACCGACAACACATTGTCATTGGACGAGTGGGCCATTGCCACCATGAACGTGCCCTTGTACTTGCCGCTCAAGAACGTGCCATCAATTGACAAGATGAGGCGGCAATGCCTAAATGCATCGATGCATTGCCCAAAGATCCAAAAAGCTCGATGAAACACTTCCTCAATTGACTCGACCCTATGGCGCATGCCCAGGTTCGATGAGCAATAGCTCCCAACATTCTCGGAAGAATATTGTATGCGGCGACATAATCACCATGCAACTGTTGGGGAACGTAGCATAAAATCAAAATTTTCTACACAACACCAAGATCTATCTATGGAGAGACTAGCAACGAGGGGAAGGAGAGTGCATCTACATACCCTTGTCGATCGCTAAGAGGAAGTGTTCAAGAGAATGGGGTTGAAGGAGTCGTACTCGTCGTGATCCAAATCACCGAAGATCCTAGTGCCGAACGGACGACACCTCCTCGTTCAACACACGTACATCCCGGTGACGTCTCCCATGCCTTGATCCAGCAAGGAGAGAGGGAGAGGTTGAGGAAGACTCCATCCAGTAGCAGCACAACGGCGTGGTGGTGATGGAGGAGCGTGGCAATCCTGCAGGGCTTCGCCAGGCATCGCGGGAGAGGAGGAGTACTTGGGAGAGGGGGGGGGCTGCGCCAGAACTTGGGGTGCGGCTGCCCTCCCAGCCCTCCACTATTTATAGGTGGGGAGAGAAGGGGGCCGCCCCCCTAGATCCCATCTAGGGTTGGGGCGGCGTCCAAAGGGGGGAGGAGTGCCTCCCAAGTCAAGTGGAGGCCCTCCCCCTTAGGGTTTCCCCTCTCCCATGCGCATGGGCCTTGGGGGGGCTGGTGCCCCTAGCCCATTAAGGCTAGGGCGCCCCTTACAGCCCATGCTGCTGTATTGGACGTGGTGGAACAATTTCCGGACCTCCGGACCCCTCCAGAATCCTCCGGAACCTTCTGGAAGCTTCCCGGTACAATACCAGAAAAACCCGAACTTTTCCCGGAACCCGAACAACAACTTTCCATATATAAATCTTTACCTCCAGACCATTCCGGAACTCCTCGTGACGTCCGGGATCTCATCCGGGACTCCGAACAACATTCGGTAACCACGTAGATCTATTCCCTATAACCCTAGCGTCATCGAACCTTAAGTGTGTAGACCCTACGGGTTCGGGAACCATGCAGACATGACCGAGACGTTCTCCGGTCAATAGCCAACAGCGGGATCTGGATACCCATGTTGGCTCCCACATGTTCCACGATGATCTCATTGGATGAACCACGATGTCGAGGATTCGATCAATCCCATATAAAATTCCCTTTGTCTAGTGGTATTGTACTTGCCTGAGATTCGATCGTCGGTATGCCAATACCTTGTTCAATCTCGTTGCCGGCAAGTCTCTTTACTCGTTCAGTAACACATCATCCCGTGATCAACCCCTTGGTCACATTGTGCACATTATGATGATGTCCTACCGAGTGGGCCCAGAGATACCTCTCCGTCAACCGGAGTGACAAATCCCAGTCTCGATTCGTGCCAACCCAACAGACACTTTCAGAGATACCCGTTGTCGGTGTCAAAACCGGCGGATCTCGGGTAGGGGGTCCTGAACTATGCATCTAGGCGGATGGTAACAGGAGACGAGGGACACGATGTTTTACCTAGGTTCGGGCCCTCTTGATGGATGTAAAACCCTACGTCGTGCTTGATTAATATTGATGATGTGTGTTACAAGAGTGGATCTACCACGAGATCAAGGAGGCTAAACCCTAGAAGCTAGCCTATGGTATGATTGTTTTTCATCCTATGGACTACAACCATCCGGTTTATATAGACAGTGGAGAGGGCTAGGGTTACACAAAGTCGGTTACAAAGGTAGGAGATCTACATATCCGTATCGCCAAGCTTGCCTTCCACGCCAAGGAAAGTCCCATCCGGACACGGGACGAAGTCTTCAATCTTGTATCTTCATAGTCTTGGAGTCCGGCTGATGATGATAGTCCGGCTATCCATACACCCCCTAGTCCGGGACTCCCTCAGTAGCCCTCGAATCGGGCTTCAGCGACGACGAGTCCAGCGCGTATATTGTCTTCGGCGTTGTAAGGCGGGTTCTCCTTCAAACTTCATGTTCCCTTTGAATAGTGTCCGGCTTCCTTATAAATGTTGCGCTCCTTGGCTTCCACGCCCAATAATGGCCTTCTTCCACGTGTCGTACGAATGCGAAAGGCTGGGGTATTTTTACATTTTACCACCTAACCGTTCGAACGAGCCGCCTATAAGAGAGGCGAGGATCTAGATCCAGCTCACACTATCCTCCATCCGCAAGTTCTCATCGAAGCGGCTCTGACAAAAATCCATTCCATCATGGATAGTCGACGCGGCTCCTCCTCTCGCGCTCCCGGCCCTAAGCCAGGAGATTGGGGGAGATGCTCAGTTCCACACAGCGAGCTAGTGGCGCTCCAAACCGAGGGATATCTTCCCCCGGCTTTCATGGTTCCGGTTCGAGCCGGACTAGCCACCTACAAGGGTGGAAAACAGGCGGAGAGCGTCCCCAACCCTTCCAAAGGGGAGCGGATATGGTTTGTCCCCTATCTAATAAGGGGACTCGGATTTCCCATACATCCGTTTCTCCGGGGGCTCCTAGTGTTCTACGGACTCTAGCTTCACCACCTCACGCCCGCCTCCATTTTGCACATCGCGGGCTTCGTAGCTCTTTGCGAGCTGTTCTTGGGCATCGAGCCGCATTTCACGCTGTGGAAGAGATTGTTTTGCCTCGTACCCCGTTCTCATGAGGGGTCGATATATCAAGTGGGCGGAGCCGAAATATGGCACATCGCCGGGACCGGATATCTATCTGGCACCCCGAAGCAGGCGTCCGAAGACTGGCCTTTGGAATGGTTCTACATGGAGGACACCCCACTGCCGGATCCAGTTCGGATCGGCCTCCCGGAGTTCAGCAATGCTCCCTTGAAGAAACGCCTGAGTTGGCGCCCGCGGAGCCCTCAACGGGAAGATGATAGGGGCGTCCATTATCTGATGGGCCGGATTAGATTACTGGCCCACTCCGGATTGACCATGATTGGAGTCATGGCCATGTGCATTATGTGAGGGGTGCAGCCACTCCAATATAGGGGCCACCCTATGTGGGATTTCAACGGGGAAGATGACGCCACCCGTCATGGCCACAAAGGGCCAGGCTCGGCAGCCGATCTGGCAGAGATCCTGTCCGGCTTGTACAAGGGAGAGTAGGAGGACTTCCTCCGCACGAATCCGCTAAATGGATTCTCTATGAATAACCCTCGGAGCTGGGTAAGTGGATATTCATCCACCCGATCCATACTTTCAAAGTCAAGTATCTTACTCTGTGATTTCGACGCAGGAGCTGCGCCGGGATGTGGAAGGCATACGAAGCCTAACTCCACAGCCCGAGGATCCGGAACGATCCCTTAATCCGACCTCCGAAGAGGATCCGGACATAAAGGTGGAGCTGATCGTTGGGGTGTTCCACCAACTTAGCATGGACAATGCCCTAGTCGCCATTACGGCTGACTACCCCGGTTTATTTCCGGCCTCCCAGGTGACTACGACCGAGGTCTTGACACCATCATTTGATCCGTGCTCAATTCTGACCATCCCATACTGATGGTGCATCGCAGGAGGTGCCTTTAGGGCAGGAAGCCGAACCCGTGGTGGCCGGCCAACAAGGGTTAGTCCGGCCCAACAGGCGGAAGAGGAGTGCGACGCGAACTGAAACATCGTCGCAACGGTACGGAGCACCGCTATTTTTAAGGGAAGGATTCCCAGGAGGTATATTAATGCTCATAACTTTTCCAGAAAGAGCGCTCGCCGGACAGTCTCCGGAGAGGTTGCCAATCAAGCCTCCGCTAGCCATGCTCCAACGCATGGCCCGGGAGGGGAGGCGAATACAAGGCATGAGTCGGACGCTCCTCCGACGGAGGATGCCGACAGTCTGTCCGCCACCCGGTCTGAGGTGGAGAGCGCCATGAATCACAGGCGTCGCCGGACAGTTCTTCGTGACGCGTGTTTCTCCCCGGAGGCGTTAAATGCCTTTGATGCGGGAAACGCGCACCTCCGTGCCGCTCAAGATGGGTTAACCAGAGCCACGGAGCAGTATGTGAAAGACATACGTGTAAGTAATTTTAATAGTTATATATGCCAGTAGCCCCCGAGACTTAAAATAGTTAAAATAACTGATTTAAGGATCAATTTTTATGCAGGATTTTACGGAGAATAATACCCATTTGTCCCAGGAGCTCTAAGAGTGCAAGGCCCAACTTGAGGCCGCACTGGCCGCCACAGGGGGATCCACAGAGACCCCCGCTGGTAAGACGTACTTTGAAAAGATAATTAATTAACAAAGTGCGGCGTGAATCTAACAATAATATTGCAGAGGGCGCCGGACTAGATCCAGACAAGCAACAGCTACTGCGTCAGCTAAAGGCCGGCGAGAGGGTGCTTATGAAGGTGCAGCAGGAGAGAAACAAGCTCCAAGATGCCCACACCCAGCTAGGAGAAGAGCTGAAAGGTGTTCGGGCCCAGCTGTTTGGCTCCGTGAAGGAGAATCAGCGGCTTCGTCGCGGCATTTATAGTAAGTGCTTCAGCAAATTCCTTTGAAAAGAAGAATTCGGCGAGGAAGTCGATTGACAGAAATATGTCTTTAGGTGTGCTCACAGGTCGCCCTGCGGAGGAAATGCCTGGGTCAACGGGTGACCAACTTCCTGAGCTGGTGCAATTGTTCGAACGTGTTCGGCAGGTGATGAGTGGCGTCGTTTAGGCTTTATGGCCATCCGTCTCCCTACCCGAGGGCCTTGGTGAGCTTGCTGAGAAGCTTCAGGGAGCACAGCGACGCCTCCGTTTGTGGAAGATATCGGCCTGTCGTCAGGGCGCCAGGGAGGCCTGGGCCATGGTGAAGACGCTACCCGAAGGCTGACCCAAACCACATGGCCGAGGTCGGACCTGCGGGGCCTGATGGGAAGGAGATCCCTGTGAGCTTGATGTACGGCCAAGTAGAACTGGCCGAGAAATATTCCCAACAGGACTGTAAATTAGACAGCCTGTTAGATGGGATTGAGGAGGAGTACAATCAGTCGGTTTGACGATGTAATTTGAAATGACATGTAAGATGCCTTCTAGCCGGATTGTAGATCGTTTGTCTTTGCGGACCCTTTCGCTTCAACCTCGGGACCCAACAGTCCGGAGTGTGTCCGAATACCCTTACGGTTATAAAAGAACCGGGGCATGCATGGAGATAAGGCGTCGGGGTCATAATCGCTTTATCAGACAAGTGCCCAACTAGTTATGTTATATTACATGGTTAGTAAGAAACATCTTCTAGGAAGAATAGTTCCGTTAAGGGTTCCTTTCCCTGGGAGGCATGCCCTAAGGTGCAATGCCGGACTGCAAAAATAGCAGAAAAAGCATCTGGGGGCAGATAAATAAGTAAGTAATAAATCATCTTTCAAGTCACCGACCGAATATTCTCTTAAGAACGCTAGCTTTCGGCTTCACCCAGTCTGAGGTACACATCCGGCTGACCCGGCAGTAACAATCGCAGAGGTGCTCCCTTTACCTCCTAGCCAAACAATCGGGAATGTAGGGGTAAGCACAGGAGCCAGGCAACCCAGCTTGGCCAAAACTTAAGTCATATCGATGCATATAATGGTGAATAAAAGGTACATGTGGAAGTATGACACATGTATTGGGCGTGAAGCCCATATGAATAAGCTTCTGGTAAAGAAGCCCCCAGGTATAATGAGTGCTAGGAGCACATCAAGTGTGTGCGAACAAAGCGCAAATCAGCCTATAAAAGGTATTGAAAAAAAGTGGGAAGAAGGAGGGGGACAAGAGACAGTAAAAAATATAAAAAGGTGGACGGGGGAGTGAGACGAACTCTGAGTCCGGTGTTTAGGCGTAGAATCTTCGGAGACGGGCTGCGTTCCATGGGTTCGTCTCGAGTCGGTTATCAGATGCTTTACGTAGACGGTATGCTCCGCCGGTCAGGACTTGGTCGATGATGCAGGGACCTTCCCACTTGGGCTTAAGTTTGTCCTTTTTCTTGTCCCGCAGGCGTAGAACGAGTTCGCCGACATTGTAAGTTTTGGCCCGTACTTCTCTGCTTTGATATCTTCGAGCCTGCTGCTGATAAAATGCGGAACGAGCCTTTGCCACGTCCCGCTCCTCCTCTAAGGCGTCCAAACTGTCCTGCCGATCCAACTCGGCTTCTCTTTCTTCATACATGCGCACACGAGGTGAGTCATGAATTATATCGCAGGGCAGAACTGCCTCTGCGCCGTATACCATGAAAAATGGTGTGAATCCAGTAGTTCGGTTTGGCGTGGTCAGTCCCCAGAGTACGGAGTTGAGCTCCTCTACCCAGTGCGTGTTAGATTCCTTGAGGGACCGCAGTAGTCTGGGTTTGATGCCGCTCATGATTAGACCATTTGCTCGCTCGACTTGACCGTTAGTTTGGGGGTGATAGACTGAAGCGTAATCGAGCTTGATGCCCATGTTTTTGCACCAGAGTTTAACCTCGTCGGCCATGAAGTTTGTGCCATTATCAGTGATGATGGTGTGGGGGACGCCAAAATGGTGTACTACCCCGGATATGAAGTCTATCACCGGTCTGGATTCTGCTGTTTTAACCGGCTTGGCCTCAATCCATTTGGTGAATTTGTCCACCATGACCAATAAGTATTTGTGCTTGTGGGTTCCCCCTTTAATGGGTCCAACCATGTCAAGCCCCCAGACCGCGAACGGCCAGGTAATGGGTGAGGGAGTCCCGGACTAGGGGGTGTCCGGATAGCCGAACTATCATCATCGGCCGGACTCCAAGACTATGAAGATACAAGATTGAAGACTTCGTCCCATGTCCGGATGGGACTTTCCTTGGCGTGGAAGGCAATCTTAGCGATACGGATATGTAGATCTCCTACCTTTGTAACCGACTTTGTGTAACCCTAACCCTCTCCGGTGTCTATATAAACCGGATGGTTGTAGTCCATAGGACGAACAACAATCATACCATAGGCTAGCTTCTAGGGTTTAGCCTCCTTGATCTCGTGGTAGATCCACTCTTGTAACACACATCATCAATATTAATCAAGCAGGACGTAGGGGTTTACCTCCATCAAGAGGGCCCGAACCTGGGTAAAATATCGTGTCCCTAGTCTCCTGTTACCATCCGCCTAGACGCACAGTTCGGGACCCCCTACCCGAGATCCGCCGGTTTTGACACCGACATTGGTGCTTTCATTGAGAGTTCCTCTGTGTCGTCACCGATAGGCTCGATGGCTTCTTCAATCATCATCGACGATGCAGTCCAGGGTGAGACCTTCCTCCCCGGATAGATCTTCGTATTCGGCGGCTTTGCACTGCGGGCCAATTCGCTTGGCCAACTGGAGCAGATCGAAAGCTACGCCCCTGGCCGTCAGGTCAGGTTTGGAAGTATGAACTTCACTGCTGACATCCGCGGGGACTTGATCCTCGATAGGTTCGAGCCACAGCCGAGCATGCCGCACTGTCGCGGCGACCATGATTTGGCTCTGCAGCCGGACAGTACCTTCGAGGCCGCACTCGAAACCGCTCTGATCTTCAATTTGGAGGCAGCTCCGCAGGTCGAGGATGGATGCCTAGACACCTCCTCGGGGGCTGCAACCTCTACGGTGATAGAGCCGAACACTGACTTTGTCCCTCATAAAGCTCGTGACTCCGAGGTGCCGGACTCCTCGCCGGACTCCGAATCTCCCGCGCCCGCCCTGATCGAATCCGATTGGGCGCCGATCATGGAGTTCACCGCAGTGGACGTCTTTCAACACTCACCTTTTGGCGACATCTTGAGTTCGCTAAAATATCTCTCGTTATCAGGAGAGCACTGGCCGGACTGCGGTCAGGACGGTTGGGATGCCGACGACGAAGAAATTCAAAGCCCACCCACCACCCACTTGGTAGCCGCTGTCGACGATTTAATCGACATGCTAGACTACGACTCCGAGGACATCGACGGTATGGACGATGATGCCGGAGACGACCAAGAACCAGCGCCTACTGGGCACTGGATAGCCACCTCATCATATGACATATACATGGTGGATATCCCAAAAGATGGGAATGGCGAAGGAACAGAGGAGGATGACCCCTCCAAAAAGCAGCCCAAACGCCGGCGTCAGCGGCGCCGCTCTAAATCCCGCCATGGCAAGAATGAAGACTCCGGCACCGGAGACAATAATACACTGGACAATGCCGAAGACAACCCGCTCCAGCAAGATGCAGCGCAGGAGGACGGAGACGCCAGCTCTTATGAAGGAGCGGCAGAAGAAGAGGCAGAGGATTATACGCCTCCCTCTGGAGACGAAGCGAGCCTCGACGATGACAAATTTTTCGTGCCTGAGGACCCCGTCGAACAAGAGCCTTTTAAACGCAGGATTATGGCCACGGCAAACAGCCTCAAGAAAAAGCAGCAACATCTTAGAGCTGATCAGGATCTGCTAGCCGACAGATGGACCGAAGTCCTCGCGGCCGAAGAGCATGAGCTCGAACGCCCCTCCAAAAGCTACCCTAAACGCAAGCTGCTCCCCCGATTAGAGGAGGAGGCTTATGAACCCGCATCACCAGGAGACAATACGGCTGACCGACCACCCCGTGGTCGCGACAGAGAGGCCTCTAGGCCCTTCACTAGACCCGTACCCCGGCATCGCTCGAAAAGCACACGGCCACAGGGGAACACTCCGGACTTGCGAGATATATTGGAGGGTAAGGCAAGACAATCAAGATCGATCTATGGATCGCGTGGGCATCCCACAATACGTGACGACAATCGTCGCGCCGGACACAGTAAGTCTGGCCGGGCCGAACAAAATAGACCAAGCTCCCTTGAGCTCCATCGTGATATCGCCCAGTACAGAGGCGCCGCACACCCACTATGCTTCACAGATGAAGTAATGGATCATCAAATCCCCGAAGGGTTTAAACCCGTCAATATTGAATCCTACGATGGCACAACAGACCCCGCGGTTTGGATCGAAGACTATCTCCTTCACATCCACATGGCCCGCGGTGACGATCTTCACGCCATCAAATACCTCCCCCTCAAGCTTAAAGGACCAGCCCGACATTGGCTCAATAGCTTGCCTGCAGAGTCAATTGTTAGTTGGGAGGACCTGGAAGCCGCATTCCTCGATAACTTCCAGGGCACTTATGTGCGACCACCAGACGCTGATGACCTAAGCCACATACTTCAGCAGCCAGACGAATCGGCCAGGCAATTCTGGACACGGTTCTTAACCAAGAAAAACCAAATCGTCGACTGTCCGGATGCGGAGGCCCTCGCGGCCTTCAAGCATAACATCCGCGACGAGTGGCTTGCCCGGCACCTGGGACAGGAAAAGCCGAAATCCATGGCAGCCCTCACATCACTCATGACACACTTCTGCGCGGGTGAGGACAGCTGGCTAGCACGCAGCAACAACCTCAGCAAAAATTCTGGCAGTCCGGACTTCAAGGACCAAAATGGCAGGCCGCGTCGCAACAAAAACAAACGCTGCATTAACGGCGATCATATTGAGGATACGGCAGTCAATGCCGGATTCAAAGGCTCTAAACCCGGTCAGCGGAAAAAGCCATTCAAAAGAACTACTCCGGGTCCGTCCAATTTGGACCGAATACTCGACCGCTTGTGCCAGATACACGGCACCCCCGAAAAGCCAGCTAACCACACCAACAGGGACTGTTGGGTATTCAAGCAGGCAGGCAAGTTAATTGCCGAAAACAATGACAAGGGGCTGCATAGCGATGACGAGGACGAGACCCAACCACCGAACAATAGAGGAAAAAAGGGTTTCCCCCCACAGGTGCGGACAGTGAACATGATATATGCGACGCACATACCCAAAAGGGAGCGGAAGCGTGCACTCAGGGATGTCTACGCGATGCAGCCAGCTGCCCCGAAGTTCAATCCATGATCCTCCTGCCCGATCACTTTTGACCGAAGGGACCACCCCACCAGCATCTGCCATGGCGGATTCGCCGCAGTGGTCTTAGACCCAATCATCGATGGATTTCACCTAACCAGAGTCCTGATGGACGGCGGCAGCAGCCTGAACCTGCTTTACCAGGATACAGTGCGCAAAATGGGCATAGACCCCTCAAGGATTAAATCTACCAAAACGACCTTTAAAGGCGTCATACCAGGCATAGAAGCCAATTGTACAGGCTCAATTACACTAGAAGTGGTCTTCGCATCCCCGGATAACTTCCGAAGCGAGGAGTTAATCCTCGACATAGTCCCGTTCCGCAGCGGCTATCATGCCTTGCTCGGACGCACCGCGTTTGCAAAGTTCAACGCAGTGCCGCACTACGCATACCTCAAGCTCAAGATGCCAGGCCCTCGAGGAGTCATCACGGTCAACGGAAACACTGAACGTTCTCTCCGCACGGAGGAACATACAGCGGCTCTCGCGGCAGAAGTGCAATGCAGCCTCTTAAGGCAATTCTTGACTCCGGCCTTTAAGCGGCCGGACACAGCTAAGCGCGCCCGGAGTAACTTACAACAAGACCACCTGGCACGTTCTGAGCATGCGTAGTAGTGCGGCCCCAACCCCAGCTCCTGCGAAACGTTAAAGCAGGTCCTTCGCGTACACCATACGCTCTGAAGATACCATGGGCATGGGGAGAGGGGCACGACCACGATAAACCCAGACTGCGGCTCAACCACACCAGGGGCTCTCAAGTGTGTCATTCTTTTTTCTTTTCTTTTTACCTTTTATTTTTTACCCACAGGACTCCGTTTGTCAGAGGCCCTGTCCGGCAGCAGATCTGCTGAACTCATGATGCAACAGCCAGGGAAGGATAAAGGCTACAACGAATATACAGGTGGTCTCCGTTACGAGCATTTTTATACACCAATCTGCAGCCTACCCCTGGAGGGGGACATGTTTAACAGTCACATACCTTGCTTATCGCACTATTTGTATCGTTCTGCATTCGTAGCAGCACTTATTGAATAAAACAATGCAACACCTTTTTGCTTATAATTGCATTTCCTTTTCATACATATGTTCATTCATGGCATATTGCATCCGTACACTTTGGTTCGGCTAATACACACTAGGGGCTTATGTTCCCCGCATCATGGTGTGATGAGTCCGAACACTTTCACAAGTCCGGCACCCCGAACTTATAGCACTATATGCATCGGCTCCGAATCATGTCTTGGGTCAATAGTTGGGTTTGCCTGGCTCCCATGTTTTGGTACCTTACGTTCCGTTATATCGGCTAAGGTAGCACTGGGAGAACCACTACGATTGCGCCCCAGTTGAGCTGGGTTAACGCCTCAGTGGAGAAAGCTAAAACTGACCGTCATGATGAGGCGAGAGCCGGTCGCTGTTCGAGAGGTTTTTTGCGAGTCCTTAAAGACTTATGCCGCTTAGAGCGAGGAGCCGGATACTGTCCGGCCAAGGCGTGGATAGCGCCCCAAATTCGGCCTTCCGAAGACTAGGGGCTTCGCCGAAATTTAAAATTATAGAATTCTATGGCTAAGTGAGAGTGTTCAAGCATTATAAGTCCGGTTGCCTTGTTTGTTGTGTGGGACGCCTCCCTAGATGGACCCAAAAATGGGAACAAGAGCGCTCGAGTTTATCCCGAACACCCCAGCACTCGTGGCGTGGGGGCTGAAGCCGGCGACTTGCCATCTCTCAGATTTGATAAACAGCCGCAGAGAAGGTAATATTTTAAATTAACAAGCGTTGCTTAGCGCATATGAACCAAGTTTTCAGCGCACAGGATAACAAAATGCGAGTCTACTCAAATATTACATCTTTGGAGCACTCACCCGCAATAGTGCGGGCGCCCTTCCGCACACTCTTATAATACATCTCGGGCGTGCGATGCTCCTTGCCCTCTGGTGGCGGGTCCGTCACGAGCTTCTGGGCATCCATCTTGCCCCAGTGCACCTTTGCGCGGGCAAGGGCCCGATGGGCACCTTCAATACAAGCGGAATGCTTGATGACTTCAACCCACGGGCACGCATCCACCAGCCGCCGCACTAGGCCGAAGTAGCTCCCAGGCATGGCCTCCTTAGGCCACAGCCGAACTATGAGGCCCTTCATGGCCTGTTCGGCCGCCTTGTGGAGCTCGACCAGCTACTTCAGCTGGTGGCTAAGGGGCACCGGATGTCCGGCCTCAGCATACTGAGACCAGAAGACCTTCTCCGTCGAGCTCCCCTCCTCGGCCCGGTAAAATGCGGCAGCATCGGACACTCTGCGAGGAAGATCTGCGAACGCTCCTGGAGAGCTCCGAATTCGGGTAAGCAACAGGTAATTAACACTCACATGCTTACTTTGCATGAAAAATGCCTTACCCGCTGCTATTTTCTTCACCGCCTCAATCTCCTGGAGGGCCTTATAGGCTTCGGCCTTAGCGGCTTTGGCACTCTCAAGAGCCGTTGCAAGCTCAGACTCTCGAGTCTTCGAGTCACGCTCCAAGCTCTCATGTTTTTTCATGAGATCCTGGAGCTCTTGCTGTACCTCCGCCACCCGCGCCTCCTGCCTCTCTCGCTCGGTGCGCTCCACAGCCGCATTGCGTTCGTCCGCGGCCACCGCCTCCTTCAGGGTCGCCACCTCGTTAGTGGCCCGTGCAATACCCAAGTTATCCTTGTCATTTTTCTTGCAACCAAATCCTTTTCTGTAAGGTACAATTTTCATAAGGTATTACTGACCTTATTTTCCCTCGAGCTGCTTCTTGGCACGGCCGAGCTCGTTCTCGGACCGCTCGAGGTTTTCCTTCAAAGTATTGACCTCCACAGTCAGTGCGGCGGAGGTCAGCAGCACAGCCTGCAATCCCATATTGACATATTTTCATGACTCCCGCGTTTATCTTTCTCAAGATCCTCAGTCCGGCTTTTCTTTCCGAACACCGAACCGAGCATTAGGGGCTACTGTCTATGCGGTACCATTTTACATATATTGAAATTCTTACCTCAAAGCCTGTTAGAAGGCTGCTGCAGGCTTCGGTCAGCCCGCTCTTGGCGAGCTAAACCTTCTGAATCACCGCACTCATAACAGTGTGGTGTTCCTCTTCGATGGAGGCGCCGTTGAGAGCCTCCAGCAAATTGTCCGGCACCTCCAGTTGGACGGAGGCAGCCGGCGTCGCGGTCTTGCCCTTCTTACGAAGGGGTCGCCCGCCGGACTCCGGAGCCACTGTGGCCTCCGGGGCTGAGTCCGGTGCAAAGTCCGGGAGGTTGTCCTGCGACACCTCCGGGGCCTCCTCCTCCTGGTAGGTCCCTTCCTGGGACCCTACCTGGGCGTCGTCCGCGGCACGGGGGGTGGAGGCAGTCGGAAGGGAATCCATATCGGACGCACCCAAGGACCCGCTCGACGAAACGGGAAGATCATCCTTGGGCGGACTGCAGGGTTGTATGCGGCATTAGAAAGACATTATGTGGCGAAAAGAAAAACCCTTGAAGTTATTAGGGAGTCCGGATACTTACGATCTCGCCAGGGGCTTGGCCCTTGGAGGCCAGTCCTCGTCGTCATCACTGGCGTTGGCGGAGCGGTCCAGGGGAAGAGTTTTTCCCTTCTTGGACCCTTCGGCCTCCCTTGTTGGGGAGGCCTTCCTTTTCTTTCCTCCCCCCGCCGGGGGAGAGGCTTTTTTCTCCTCCTCGCCTTGGTGGGAGGAGTCGGCCTCGGATTCATCATCCGATAGCACCTGAAAACGAGAACTCTTCCGAGTCCCCGTGGACTTCTTCTTGGCCTTCTTCTCCGGCACCACGTGGGGTGCCGGAGCCAGCAGCCCCGTTAGGCGGGCGTCCGCTGGGTCCTCTAGCAATGGGGACGGACAGATAGTACGTTCGGCCTTCGCTAGCCAGTCCTATCAAAGGTGAAGGGAGTTTAGATCCCGCATAGAGTCAAACTATGGAAAACAAGTGGCAAAATCACTTACCTCGTCAGCCGGACGCTGCGGGCGGAATCTGCGATCTTCGGTAGCGGATGCGGGCTTGGAGTCTGATCTTCGGTAGCTTCTTGTCCACCAGCTTCTGGATACAGGCTTGGAGTCCGGTCAGCTCCTCCGAATTCCCCTAGATCAGGCCACTCTCTTTCCAGGAGGTGAGCCGTGTAGGGATGCCGGATCTGAATTCGGGGGCCGCTGCCCAATCGGCGTCACGCGGCTCGGTGATGTAGAACCACCCCGATTGCCACCCCTTGATGGATTCTACGAAAGTGCCTTCCAGCCACGTAATGTGGGACATCCTGCCCACCATGGCGCCTCCGCACTCCGCTTGGCTGCCCTTCACAACCTTCGGCTTGACACTGAATGTCTTGAGTCACAAGCCGAAGTGGGGCTGGATGCAGAGGAAGGCCTCGCACACGACGATAAATGCCGAGATGTTGAGGATGAAATTCGGGGCCAGATCATGAAAATCCAGGCCGTAGTAGAGCATGAGCCCCCGGACGAAGGGATGAAGTGGGAAGCCCAGTCCACGGAGGAAATGGGGAAGAAACACTACCCTCTCATGGGGCCTGGGGGTGGGGATGAGCTCTCCCTCGTCAGGGAGCCGGTGCGCGATGTCACTGGACAAGTATCGGCGTCGCGCAACTTCTGGATCTGCCCCTCTGTGATGGAGGAGGCCATCCACTTGCCTCCCGCTCCGGACATAGTTGGAGAAGGTTGAGGTGAGAAGTGCAGACTTGGGCGCTGGAGCTCGAGTTCACGGAGATGGATAAGCCAAGGAGGAAGAAGGCGCAGGTAAAAGGGTTGGATCTTTCTCCCCTTATATGGGCGGACAGAAACACACGTCCCCACCGGCCTGGTAAAACTCGCTTATCTGCCAAGCGTCACAATCAATGGCGCGGTTGGGTTACCCACGTCCGTATTGATGGGGATCCCGGAATAAGGGGAACACGATCTCTGCTTCGACAAGACGTGCCAAGGAAACCGCCTCGCTAAACGCACTGAGGTGGAACAATAAAAACAATTCGAGTAAAGGCTTGGAAGTGGTGTGACGTCACGCCACAGAATACGTCAGCAGATTGATCTTGTGTAATATTATTTTCTCTACGGTGGTACGTGGAATTTATTTTTGCAGAGCCGGACACTATCCTGGTGTTCACAATCTTCTATAAATTATTCGGAGGAAGAACTCGCCTTGCAATGCCGAAGACAATATGCGCGCCGGACTCGTCGTCATTGAAGCCTGGTTCGGGGGCTACTGAGGGAGTCCCGGACTAGGGGGTGTCCGGATAGCCGAACTATCATCATCGGCCGGACTCCAAGACTATGAAGATACAAGATTGAAGACTTCGTCTCGTGTCCGGATGGGACTTTCCTTGGCGTGGAAGGCAAGCTTGGCGATACGGATATGTAGATCTCCTACCTTTGTAACCGACTTTGTGTAACCCTATCCCTCTGCGGTGTCTATATAAACCGGATGGCTCTAGTCCATAGGACGAACAACAATCATACCATAGGCTAGCTTCTAGGGTTTAGCCTCCTTGATCTCGTGGTAGATCCACTCTTGTAACACACATCATCAATATTAATCAAGCAGGACGTAGGGTTTTACCTCCATCAAGAGGGCCCGAACCTAGGTAAAACATCGTGTCCCTCGTCTCCTGTTACCATCCGCCTAGACGCACAGTTCGGGACCCCCTACCCGAGATCCACCGGTTTTGACACCGACAATGGGTATAGTTTTGAGGGCGGTGGGTGGCGTGTGGCTCTGATTAGCAAAGAGCTGGCAACCGACGCATCGTTGGACTAAGTCCTGAGCATCTGCCCGGGCTATCGGCCAATAAAATCCTGTACGGAAGGCCTTGACTACAAGGGCGGGCTGCAGCGTGGTGCCCCCCGAGTCCGGCGTGAATTTCAGCCAGGAGATTCCGCCCCTCCTCTTCGGAGATACACCTTTGAAGGACTCCGGTTGTGCTTTTCTTATAAAGTTCTTCCTCATGGACCTTGTAGGCTTTAGATCGCCGAACTATGCAGCGGGCCTCATTTTGGTCTTCGGGAAGTTCCTGCCGAATTAAGTAGGCTAGGAATGGTTCTGTCCACGGGGCAATTACAGCCATTATTTCGTGAGCTGAAGGTGTTATTTCATTGGCTGAGCCGCCGATTGTGTCAGAATGGTCTGAGTTAGGTGATGCAGCTGGCTCCGGATTGTTATTTCCGGACTCCTCTTCCCATAACACGGATGGCTTAAAGAGTCGTTCCAGGAAGATGTTTGGAGGGACGGCGTCTCGTTTCGCGCCGATGCGTGCTAACACGTCTGCTGCCTGGTTATTATCCCGGGCTACATGGTGGAATTCGAGTCCTTCGAACCGAGCTGACATTTTTAGGACGGCGTTGCGGTAAGCTGCCATTTTTGGATCTTTGGCGTCAAAGTCTCCATTTACTTGGGATATTGCGAGGTTTGAATCCCCGCGCACCTCTAGGCGTTTAATGCCCATGGAGATTGCCATCCGGAGGCCATGTAGAATGGCCTCGTATTCGGCTGCGTTGTTGGAGTCCATGTACATTATTTGAAGTATGTATTGGATTGTGTCTCCAGTTGGGGACGTCAGGACGACGCCAGCCCCCAAGCCAGCCAACATTTTGGATCCATCGAAATGCATGATCGAATTGGAGTATGCGCCGTACTCTTTAGGGAGTTCGGCTTCGGTCCATTCGGCGACGAAGTCAGCCAGAACCTGCGACTTTATAGATCACCGTGGTTTATAGGTTATGTCAAATGGTAAGAGCTCAATAGCCCATTTTGCAATCCTGCCCGTTGCATCGCGATTGTTTATAATATCGTTGAGAGGTACTTCGGAGGCCACCGTTATGGAACACTCTTGAAAGTAGTGTCGCAGCTTCCGGGATGCCATGAACACAGCATACGCTATCTTTTGATAATGTGGGTACCGGGACTTGCATGGAGTTAGAACAGTGGATACGTAGTACACTGGTTTTTGAAGAGGGAATCTGTGCCCTTCTGTCTCTCGCTCGACGACGAGTACCGTGCTGACAACTTGATGTGTTGCTGCGATATATAATAACATAGGTTCGCCCAGGTTGGGCGCGGCCAGGACCGGATTTGTTGCCAGTATGGCCTTTATTTCTTCGAGTCCAGCTGTGGCAGCATCCGTCCATTCGAAATGTTCGGTGCGCTGGAGGAGGCGGTAGAGGGGCATAGCCTTTTCTCCCAAACGGGAGATGAAGCGACTTAAGGCCGCTACGCATCCGGTTAGTTTTTGTATTTGCTTGAGGTCTTTTGGAATATCCAATTGTGACAGAGCTCGGATTTTGGCCGGGTTTGCTTCAATTCCTCTACCGGATACGATGAAGCCCAAGAGCTTTCCGGCTGGTACGCCGAAGACGCATTTTTCCAGATTGAGCTTAATGTCATATGCTCAGAGGTTGTCGAATGTCACCCTCAAGTCTTCTACTAGAGTTTCGACGTGTTTGGTCTTGACGACCACATCATCTACGTATGCCTCTACTGTTTTGCCTATCTAGCTAGCCAGACATGTTTGAATCATGCGCTCATATGTTGCGCCGGCGTTTTTGAGTCCGAAGGGCATTGTGTTGAAGCAGAATGGCCCATATGGAGTAATGAATGCCGTTGCGGCCTGGTCTTTCTCCGCCATCTTGATTTGATGGTATCCGGAGTATGCGTCGAGGAAGCACAATGAATCGTGCCCTGCGGTAGCATCGATGATTTGGTCGATGCGAGGGAGGGGGAAAGGGTCCTTTGGACAGGCCTTGTTAAGGTCTTTAAAATCGACGCAGAGGCACCAGGATTTGTCCTTTTTTGGTACCATTACTAGATTGGCTAGCCAGTCCGGATGTTTTATATCTCTGATGAATCCGGCTTCTAAGAGTTTGGCTAGCTCCTCTCCCATTGCCTGTCTTTTGGGTTCGGAAAATCGCCGAAGAGCTTGTTTGACCGGCTTGAATCCTTTTAGGATGTTTAGGCTGTGCTCTGCGAGCCTGCGTGGGATTCCTGGCATGTCTGAAGGGTGCCACACAAAAATGTCCCAATTTTCCCGAAGGAATTCTCGTAGTGCGGCTTCGACATCAGGACTTAATTGTGCCCCAATGGAGGCCGTCTTTGTGGGGTCCGTTGGATGGACCTGAAATTTGACTATTTCGTCTGCTGGTTTAAAAGAGGTGGACTTGGACCTCTTATCGAGTATCACATCGTCCCTATCCACCGTGGAGCGCGGCGTAGTTAGTTCCTCTGCCGCTAGGGCTTCGGACAATGCCTCTAGGGCCAGTGCGGCTGTCTTATTTTCAGCGCGGAGTGCTGTATCTGGATCACTGGCAAGAGTGATTATCCCGTTGGGTCCGGGCATTTTGAGCTTCATGTACCCGTAGTGGGGTATAGCTTGGAAGATTGTGAATGCCTCTCGCCCTAACAAAGCGTGATATCCGCTGCCGAATGGGGCCACTTGGAACGTGACCTCCTCGGACCTGTAATTGTCTTGTGAGCCGAACACTACATCTAGTGTGATTTTTCCTGTGCAGCGTACTTCTCGACTAGGGATTATCCCTCTGAAGGTTGTGCTGCTTCGCTCGATGCGGCTCCAGTCAATTTCCATTTTTTGAAGGGTTTCCTCATAGATGAGGTTTAATCCGCTGCCGCCATCCATGAGTACCTTAGTAAGATGGAAACCGTCCACTATCAGACTGGGGACCAATGCGGCTGGTGCTCTAGCTGTTCGGAATTTATGTTCGTCGCTGGCGTTAAAGGTGATAGCCGTGTTGCTCCATGGATTTGTTGTTGCTACTTGGTAGACTTCGGAGAGGCTGTGGATTGTTCGTTTCCGCATGTTATTTGATGCGAAAGTCTCGAAGACTGTTAATACAGTACTGGTACTGCTGGGTTGGTTTCCCGGGGCTAAAAAGCCCACGCCACTTTTGGCCACCTGCCGTAGTATCCAACATGCTCGAAGGCCGTGTGTTGGAGTGGCGCCCTCTGTACTGTGGATTTTGCAGGGTCCGTTAAGCCATCCCTCTAGTACGGTTCCGTACCCTTTAGGGGGTTTTTGCTTTTTGGTTTTTAACCCAGGTGCTTGAGTATGACGCACCCTTTTATTTCAGACTGGGGTTTTATTCAGGGCCGGATTGTCCCAAAACATGGTTTCGGTTTTCCAGGCACTCTCCATCGCGCAGTATTTTTGTACAATGGTCGCTAGGTCGGCGAAGCGTGAAACTTCGCGACGACTGATGGCGTTGATGATTCCCTTTTCCGTGCAATTGTTGCAGAAGATTGAGATCGTGCTTTCTTCACGGCAGTCCTTTATCCTGTTGATAACCAGGAGGAATCTGGCCCAATAATGATGTACTGTTTCAGCGGGCTCTTGCCGTATTTGAGATAGATCGCTTATGTTTGGGTGGGCGGGTGGAATTAAGTTCGGAACCCCGCCCGATCCGAGGCTCAAAGGCCAAGAAGCTTCCGGATTCGGAAGCTTGGTTTGCTAAGCGCTTTCCAACAGATCTGGTCCGATGCCTGACTTTAGGTTCAGTATTTGATTAGCGTCCGTCCTTCCGCGGGAATCCGTCATGGAGGGATCCGGAATCCGGACATGGTTGGATTTT
The DNA here is from genome assembly GCF_018294505.1 of Triticum aestivum. Taxonomy (NCBI): domain Eukaryota; kingdom Viridiplantae; phylum Streptophyta; class Magnoliopsida; order Poales; family Poaceae; genus Triticum; species Triticum aestivum. The sequence continues at coordinate 598,968,930 of NC_057807.1, forward strand.
AACATAGAAGAAGAGTTGCCGCATTGTTCCTCTACCACGACAACGTGGTGGGTAGCCTGGGGAGAGTTAATTTCTCTCAGATCGGTTTTAAGCCCAATCTGATCGTAGTCGGTAGCGACTCCCAGGGCGGCGATGCGATCCAAGAGCTCATTTACGGAGGAGAGCTCAATCGGGTCTAGCTGCTCGGCGAATTCCGAGCTGACATGAAGATCGCTTTCAATGACTTGAGAGGTCATTGTCGGGGCAGTGGCCGAACAGGCGGTCATGAGAAAACCGCCTAGCCGGATAGTCTGGCCGGCGGCCAAAGCTCCCTTGACGACGGTGTCGTCTTTAAAGACGGGAAAAGGCATCCTTCCTGATGGTGATGGCACAGAGGAACTCTCAATGAAAGCACCAATGTCGGTGTCAAAACCGGCGGATCTTGGGTAGGGGGTCCCGAACTGTGCGTCTAGGCAGATGGTAACAGGAGACGAGGGACACGATGTTTTACCCAGGTTCGGGCCCTCTTGATGGAGGTAAAACCCTACGTCCTGCTTGATTAATATTGATGATGTGTGTTACAAGAGTGGATCTACCACGAGATCAAGGAGGCTAAACCCTAGAAGCTAGCCTATGGTATGATTGTTGTTCGTCCTATGGACTACAGCCATCCAGTTTATATAGACACCGGAGAGGGCAAGCGTTACACAAAGTCGGTTACAAAGGTACGAGATCTACATATCCGTATCGCCAAGCTTGCCTTCCATGCCAAGGAAAGTCCCATCCGGACAAGGGATGAAGTCTTCAATCTTGTATCTTCATAGTCTTGGAGTCCGGCTGATGATGATAGTCCGGCTATCCGGACACCCCCTAGTCCGGGACTCCCTCACCCGTAGTGCACCTTTATAGCCACCCAGTTATGTTGTGACATTTGGTACACCCAACGCATTCCTACGGTATCCGGGAGTTGCACAATCTCATGGTCTAAGGAAATGATACTTGACATTATAAAAGCTTTAGCATACGAACTACATGATCTTTGTGCTAGGCTTAGGATTGGGTCTTGTCCATCACATCATTCTCCTAATGATGTGATCCCGTTATCAACGACATCCAATGTCAATGGTCAGGAAACCGTAACCATCTATTGATCAACGAGCTAGTCAACTAGAGGCTTACTAGGGACATGGTGTTGTCTATGTATCCACACATGTATCTGAGTTTCCTATCAATACAATTATAGCATGGATAATAAACGATTATCATGAACAAGGAAATATAATAATAATAACTAATTTATTATTGCCTCTAGGGCATATTTCCAACAGTCTCCCACTTGCACTAGAGTCAATAATCTAGTTCACATTGCCATGTGATTAACACTAACAGGTCACATCGCCATGTGACCAACATCCCAAGAGTTTACTAGTGTCACTAAACTAGTTCACATCATCATGTGATTAAGACTCAATGAGTTCTGGGGTTTTGATCATGTTTTGCTTGTGAGAGAGGTTTTAGTCAACGGGTCTGCAACATTCAGATCCATATGTACTTTGCAAATCTCTATGTCATATTGTAAATGCTCCTTCCACGCTCCACTTGGAGCTATTCCAAATGGCTGCTCCACTATACGTATCCGGTTTGCTACTTAGAGTCATTCGGATAGGTGTTAAAGCTTGCATCGACGTAACTCTTTACGCCAAACTCTTTATCACCTCCATAATCGAGAAACATGTCCTTATTTACTCCAAGGACAATTTTGACCGCTGTCCAATGATCCATTCCAGGATCACTCTTGTACCCCCTTGCCAGACTCATGGCAAGGCACACTTCCGGTGCGGTACACAGCATAGCATACTATAGAGCCTATGTCTGAAGCATAGGGGACGACCTTCGTCCTTTCTCTCTCTTCTGCCGTGGTCGAGCTTTAAGTCTTAACTTCATACCTTACAACTCAGGCAAGAACTCCTTCTTTGACTGATCCATCTTGAACACCTTAAAGATCATGTCAAGGTATGTGCTCATCTGAAAGTACCATTTAGCGTTTTTGATCTATCCTCACAGATCTTAATGCTCAATGTTCAAGTAGCTTAATCCAGGTTTTCTATTGAAAAACACTTTTCAAATAACCCTATATGCTTTCCAGAAATTCTACATCATTTCTGATCAATAATATGTCAACAACATATACTCATCAGAAATTCTATAGTGCTCCCACTCCTTTGGAAATACAAGTTTCTCATAAACTTTGTATAAACCCAAAATCTTTGATCATCTCATCAAAGCATATATTCCAACTCCGAGATGCTTACTCCAGCCCTTACAAGGATTGCTGGAGCTTTGCACACTTGTTAGCATCTTTCAGGATTGAAAAAACCTTCTGGTTGTATCACATACAACCTTTCCTCAAGGATATCGTCGAGGAAACAATGTTTGACATCCTATCTGCAAGATTTCATAAATCATGCAGTAATTGCTAATATAATTCCAACAGACTCTTAGCATCGCTACAAGTGAGAAAGTCTCACTGTAGTCAACTACTTGAACTTGTCGGAAAATATCTTAACGACAAGTCGAGCTTTCTTAATGGTAATACTTACCATCATTGTCTGTCTTTCTTTTAAAATCCATCTGTACCCAACAGCCTTACGACCATCAAGTAGTTCTTCCAAAGTCTACACTTTGTTTTCATACATGGATCCTCTCTCGGATTTTGTGGCCTCAAGCCATTTGTCGGAATGCGGGCCCACCATAGCTTCTCCATAGCTCGTAGGTTCATTGTTGTCTAGCAACATGACCTCTAAGACAGGATTGCCGTATGACTCTGAGGCAGTACGCGTCCTTGTCGACCTACGAGGTTCGGTAGTGACTTGATCTGAAGTTTCATGATCACCATCATAAGCTTCTACTTCAATTGGTGTAGGTGCCACATGAACAACTTCCTGTGCCCTGCTACACACTGGTTGAAGTGATGGTTCATTAACCTCATCAAGTCTCCACCATCCTCCCACTCAATTCTTTCAGGAGAAACTCTTCTCGAGAAAGGACCTGATTCTAGAAACAATCCCTATTGCTTTCGAATCTGAATTAGGAGGTGTACCCAATTGTTTTGGGTGTCCTATGAAGATGCATTTTATCCGCTTTGGGTTCGAGCTTATCAACCTGAAACTTTTTCACGTAAGCGTTGCAGCCCCAAACTTTTAAAGAAACGACAATTTAGGTTTCTCCAAACCATAGTTCAAACAGTGTCGTCTCAATGGAATTACGTGGTGCCCTATTAACGTGAGTGCGGTTGTCTCTAATGCCTAACCCATGAACGATAGTGGTAATTCGATAAGAGACATCATGGTACGCACCATATCCAATAGGGTGCAACTATGATGTTCGGACACACCATCACACTATGGTGTTCCAGGCGGTATTAATTGTGAAACAATTTCCACAATGTCTTAATTGCGTGCCAAAGCTCGTAACTCAGATACTCATCTCTATGATCATATCATAGACATTTTATCCTCTTGTCACGATGATTTTCAACTACACTCTAAAATTAATTGAACCATTCAATAATTCAGACTTGTGTTTCATCAAGAAAATATACTCAGTATCTACGCAAATCATTCGTGAAGTAAGAACATAACAATATCCACTGTGTGCCTCAACACTCATTGGACTGCACACATCAAAATGTATTACTTCCAACAAGTTGCTTTCTTGTTCCATTTTACTGAAAACGAGGCTTTCAGTCATCTTGCCCATGTGGTATGATTTGCATGTCTCAAGTGATTCAAAATCAAGTGAGTCCAAACTGTCCATTTGCATGGAGTTTCTTCATGCATATACACCAATAGACATGGTTCGCATGTCTCAAACTTTTCAAAAACGAGTGAGTCCAAAGATCCATCATCATGGAGCTTCTTCATGCGTTTTACACCAATATGACTTACATGGCAGTGCCATGAGTAAGTGGTACTATCATTGCTATCTTATATATTTTCGCATGAAAATGTGTATCACTACGATCGAGATTCAACAAACCATTCCTTTTAGGTGCAAGACCATTGAAGGTATTATTCAAATAAACAGAGTAACCATTATTCTCCTTAAATGAATAACCGTATTGTGATACACATATCCAATCATGTCTATGCTCAACGCAAACACCAAATAACAATTATTTAGGTTTAACACCAATCTCGATGGTAGAGGGAGCGTGCGATGCTTGATCACATCAACCTTGGAAACACTTCCAAGACATATCGTCAGCTCACCTTTAGCTAGTCTCCGTTTATTCCGTAGCTTTTATTTCGAGTTACTAACACTTAGCAACAGAACCGGTATTTAAAACCCTGGTGCTACTAGGAGTACTAGTAAAGTACACATTAACATAATGTATATCCAATATACTTCTATCGACCTTGCCAGCCTTCTCATCTACCAATTGTCTAGGGTAGTTCTGCTTCAGTGTCGTTCCCTCATTACAGAAGCACTTAGTCTCGGGTTTGGGTTCAACCCTGGGTTTCTTCACTGGAGCAGCAACTGATTTGCCATTTCATGAAGTATCCCTTCTTGCCCTTGCCCTTCTTGAAACTAGTGGTTTCACCAACCATCAACAATTGATGCTCCTTCTTGATTTCTACTTTCGCGGTGTCAAACATCGCGAATATCTCAAGGATCATCATATCTATCCCTGTTATGTTATAGTTCATCATGAAGCTCTAGTAGCTTGGTGGCAATGTCTTTGGAGAAACATCACTGTCTCATCTGGAAGATTAACTCCCACTCGATTCAAGTGATTGTTGTACCCAGACAATCTGAGTACAAGCTCAACGATTGAGATCTTCTCCCTTAGTTTGTAGGCTAGAAAACTCGTCGGAGGTTTCATACCTCTTGACGTGGGCACGAGCCTGAAATCCCAATTTTAGCTCTTGGAGCATCTCATATGTTCTGCAACATTTCAAAAATGTCTTCGGTGCCTCAATTCCAAACCATTTAACATCACTGAACTATCATGTAGTCATCAAAACGTGTATGTCAGATGTTCGCAACATCCACAGACCACGTTCGAGGTCCAGCACACCGAGCGGTGCATTAAGGACATAAGCCTTCTACTGTCCGCATAATTGCTACTGTCAACTTTCAACTATATTTTCTCTAGGAACATATCTAAGACAGTAGAACTAAAGCGCGAGCTATGACATAATTTGCAAAGGGTTTTTTGACTATGTTCATGATAATTAAGTTCATCTAATGAACTCCCACTCAGATAGACATCCCTCTAGTCATCTAAGTGATTACATGATCCGAGTCAACTAGGCCATGTCCGATCATCACGTGAGACGGACTACTCATCATCGGTGAACATCTTCATGTTGATCGTATCTACTATACGACTCATGCTCGACCTTTCGGTCTCTTGTGTTCCCAGGCCATGTCTATACATGCTAGGCTCGTCAAGTTAACCTAAGCGTTTCGCGTGTGTAAATCTGGCTTACACCCGTTGTATGTGAATGTTAGAATCTATCACACCCGATCATCACGTGGTGCTTCGAAACGACGAACTTTCGCAATGGTGCACAGTTAGGGGGAACACTTTCTTGAAATTTTAATGAGGGGTCATCTTATTTACTACCGTCGTTCTAAGCAAATAAGATGCATAAACATGATAAACATCACATGCAATCAAAAGTGACATGATATGGCCAATATCATTTTGCTCCTTTTGATCTCCATCTTCGGGGCTCCATGATCATCATCGTCACCGGCATGACACCATGATCTCCATCGTCATGATCTCCATCATTGTGTCTTCATGAAGTTGTCTCGCCAACTATTACTTCTACTACTATGGCTACCGGTTAGCAATAAAGTAAAGTAATTACATGGCGTTGTTCAATGACACGCAGGTCATACAATAAATAAAGACAACTCCTATGGCTCCTGCCGGTTGTCATAATCATCGACATGCAAGTCATGATTCCTATTACAAGAACATGATCAATCTCATACATCACATATCATTCATCACATTCTTTTTGGCCATATCAAATCACATAGCATACCTTGCAAAAACAAGTTAGACGTCCTCTAATTGTTGTTTGCATGTTTTACGTGGCTGCTATGGGTTTCTAGCAAGAACGTTTCTTACCTACGCAAAAGCCACAACGTGATATGCCAATTGCTATTTACCCTTCATAAGGACCCTTTTCATTGAATCCGTTCCGACTAAAGTGGGAGAGACTGGCACCCGCTAGCCACCTTATGCAACAAGTGCATGTCAGTCGGTGGAACCTGTCTCACGTAAGTGTACGTGTAAGGTCGGTCCGGGCCGCTTCATCCCACAATACCGTCGAAACAAGATTGGACTAGTAACGGTAAGCATATTGAACAAAATCAACGCCCATAACTACTTTGTGTTCTACTCATGCAAAGATTCTACGCAATAGACCTAGCTCATGATACCACTGTTGGAGAACGTAGCAGAAATTCAAAATTTTCCTACGAATCACCAAGGTCTATCTATGGAGAAACCAGCAACGAGGGGAAGGAGAGTACATCTACATACCCTTGTAGATTGCTAAGCGGAAGCATTCAAGAGAACGGGGTTGAAGGAGTCGTACTCGTCATGATCCAAATCACCGGAGATCCTAGTGCCGAACGGACGGCACCTCCGCGTTCAACACAGGTGCAGCCCGGTGATGTCTCCCATGCCTTGATCCAGCAAGGAGAGAGGGAGAGGTTGAGTAAGACTCCGTCCAGCAGCAGCACAATGGCGTGGTGGTGGTGGAGGAGCGTGGCAATCCTGCAGGGCTTCGCCAAGCACCGCGGGAGAGGAGGAGTACTTGGGAGAGGGGGGGGGGCTGCGCCAGAACTTGGGGTGCGGCTGCCCTCCCAGCCCTCCACTATTTATAGGTGGGGAGAGAAGGGGGACGGCCCCCCTAGATCCCATCTAGGGTTGGGGCGGCGGCCAAAGGGGGAAGGAGTGCCTCCCAAGTCAAGTGGAGGCCCTCCCCCTTAGGGTTTCCCCTCTCCCATGCGCATGGGCCTTGCGGGGGCGGGGGGGGGGGCTGGTGCCCCTGGCCCATTAAGGCTAGGGCGCCCCCTTACAGCCCATGCTGCTGTATTAGACGTGGTGGAACAATTTCCGGACCTCCAGACCCCTCCGGAACCTTCTAGAAGCTTCCGGGTACAATACCAGAAAAACCCGTACTTTTCCCGGAACCCGAACAACAACTTTCCATATATAAACCTTTACCTCCGGACCATTCCGGATGAGGGAGTCCCGGACTATGGGGTGTCCGGATAGCCGAACTATCATCATCGGCCGGACTCCAAGACTATGAAGATACAAGATTGAAGACTTCGTCCCGTGTCCGGATGGGACTTTCCTTGGCGTGGAAGGCAAGCTTGGCGATACGGATATGTAGATCTCCTACCATTGTAACCGACTCTGTGTAACCCTAGCCCTCTCCGGTGTCTATATAAACCGGATGGCTTTAGTCCATAGGACGAACAACAATCATACCATAGGCTAGCTTCTAGGGTTTAGCCTCCTTGATCTCGTGGTAGATCTACTCTTGTAACCCACATCATCAATATTAATCAAGCAGGACGTAGGGTTTTACCTCCATCAAGAGGGCCCGAACCTGGGTAAAAACATCGTGTCCCTCGTCTCCTGTTACCATCCGCCTAGACGCACAGTTCGGGACCCCCTACCCGAGATCCGCCGGTTTTGACACCGACATTGGTGCTTTCATTGAGAGTTCCTCTGTGTCGTCACCGATAGGATCGATGGCTTCTTCGATCATCATCAACGACGCCGTCCAGGGTGAGACCTTCCTGCCCGGATAGATCTTCGTATTCGGCGGCTTTGCACTGCGGGCCAATTTGCTTGGCCATCTAGAGAAGATCGAAAGTTACGCCCCGGGCCGTCAGGTCAGATTTGGAAGTTTGGACTTCACGGCTGACATCCGCGGGGACTTGATCTTCGATGGATTCGAGCCACAGCCGAGCGTGCTGTGCTGCCATGTCGGGCATGATTTAGCTCTGCCGCCGGACAGTACCCTGGAGGCCGCACTCGAAACCACTCCGATCTTCAATTCGGAGCCAGCTATGCAGATCGAGGATGGATGCCTAGACACTGCCTCGGGGGCTACAACATCTACGGCGATAGAGCCGAACACTGACTTCGTCCCTCATAAAGCTCGTGACTCCAAGGTGCTGGACTCCTCGCCGGACTCCGAACCTCCCGCGCCCGCCCCGATCGAATCCGACTGGGCGCCGATCATGGAGTTCACCGCAGCGGACGTCTCTCAACACTCACCTTTCGGCGACATCTTGAGTTCGCTAAAATACCTCTCGTTATCAGGAGAGACCTGGCCAGATTGTGGTCAGGACGGCTGGGATGCGGACGACAAAGAAATTCAAGGCCCACCCACCACCCACTTGGTAGCCGCTGTCGACGATTTAACTGACAGGCTAGACTACGACTCCGAGGACATCGACGGTATGGACGACTATGCCGGGGACGACCAAGAACCAGCGCCTAACGGGCGCAGGAAAACCACCCCAACCCACAACGTATGCATGGTGGACACACCAAAAGGAAGAGACAATAAGGAAAAACGGGACGTGGCGAAGGACAACTCCCCCAACAGACAAACAAAGCGGCAACGCAAGCGCCGCCCGAAGACCAGCATCGACAAAAATGGTACCCATATGGACCCGGCCCTAGAGCAGGGCGAAGCAGTGGACGACGCACACGTCAACAAGCAGCCAGCCGGACATGAACCAGACAAGCAACCCATCCCCGGCGAAGATGATATCACATCACCAGAGCATATGAATCTCCATAACAGGCTCGTCGCCACTGCAAGAAGTTTGAAGAAGCAAAAGTGGAAGCTCAAAACAGGGGAAGACACACTCAGAATGAGATGGAGCAAAGTACTCAACACCGCAGATAAATATGGCACTAGTCACCAGACAAAGAGCTACCCAAGCGCAAGTTGTTGCCCGAATTTGACGAGGAGGCCTTCGAGCCCCCGCAGTCAAAAAAGAAAGGGGCCGCCTGGCCGGATAGACGACCAGATGACAGGCCAAGAGCAACACGGGGCGCCACACACAAGCCGGCACATGATCAGCATAAAGATCTTCAGAAAAAGGATAACCCGGCCAGGTCTATCTATGGGCCAAAAAAGAAGACCCCAGGAAGTAACATAACCAGCCGAGCATTTGAAGACAACGGCACACCCAAATACAGGGGCGCCGCACACCCACTATGTTTTACCGACGAGGTACTGGATCATGGATTTCCAGCGGGATTTAAACCCATAAACATAGAGGCATACGACGGAACAACAGACCCCGGAGTCTGGATTGAGGATTATATCCTACACATACACATGGCAAGAGGAGACGATGTCCATGCCATAAAATACCTTCCCCTCAAGCTCAAAGGGCCGGCATGGCATTGGCTTAAAAAGCCTCCCAGAAAATACGATTGGGAGTTGGGAAGAGCTTGAGGATGCGTTTCGAGAAAATTTTCAGGGGACTTATGTCCGGCCTCCGGATGCAGATGATTTAAGTCACATAACTCAACAGCCCGGAGAATCAGCACGCAAATTCCGGAACAGGTTCCTCACTAAAAAGAACCAAATAGTCGACTGTCCGGACGCTGAAGCCTTAGCAGCCTTCAAACACAACTTCCAAGACGAATGGCTTGCCAGACACCTCGGCCAGGAAAAACCAAGAACAATGGCCGCACTAACAAGTCTCATGACCCGCTTTTGCGCAGGGGAAGACAACTGGTTGGCTAGATGCAGCACCAGCGACCCGAGTACATCCGAAATCAGGGATGGAAATGGGAAATCACGACGCAAAAAAGATCAACGCCGTAATAAGGAGAATGGCCCAAATAGTACGACGGTCAACGCCGAATTCAAAAGCTCTCGGCTGAACAACAAAACACTGCCCTTAAAGGATAACAGTGACGAGCTATCCAACCTCAACAAGATCCTAGATAGACTGTGTCAAACACATGGTAACTCCGGGAAGCGTGCAAACCATACCCACAGAGATTGTTGGGTCTTCAAGCAGTCTGGCCGACTTAACGCCGAACACAAAGGGCTTGACACACCAAGTGAAAGTGACGAAACCCAAAAGCAGCGCTCCAGAAACCAAAAGACTTTCCCATTAGAAGTCAAAACAGTGAACTCACTTCACGTGATAACACGCGGCGCGGCCCCTGCTATACCAGGACACGTCCGCAGACTGGGGATTGAACCACCAAAATTCGCTATAGCAAGCACTTCCTTCAAAGGAGTGACGCCAGGCCTTTTCAGCCAATTTTACAGGCTCTGTACCACTAGAGGTCGTGTTCGGTTCATCCGACAACCTCCGTCGCGAAAAGCTCACCCTCCATCGCCCCATTTAGCAGTAGCCCTTAAGCACTACTAGGGCGTGCAGCTTTCGCCCGCTTTAATGCAATACCACATTACGCGTCTCTTACGCTTAAAAATGCCCTGTCCACGTGGCATATTCTTAAAACTCCAGGTGTCTCTCGACCATGGAGAATGTGCGGCTGCCTAGACAGCCACACATTATTCCGACCTTGCAGGCCAAAGCCCCTAAAAACAGGTCATTTAGACCTCGGACATGGTTAGACGAGTCCGGCGTAACTTAACAAGGGGCTTCCCAGCCGCATACCCCCTTTTTTTAGGGGGCCGCACGCATAAATGATGAAAGCTAATAAAGCTCAACTTTCTTCATCTTCCAAATTATACTTTATTTTGATACACTTTTTGCACGATATTTCTTAGAAACTAAGTCCTTCTCTTTTACAGATGAAGCACGTGCTACACCCGTCTAGGACACAGCACAACGAAGACACAGGCGCAGACGTGCAATAGGGACCCGTTGCAAGGATTCTTTTTAGATTAAGACCCTGCATAAACCATTCTCACTGTCTCTTGTTGATACACATCCCCCGTTTTCCTACCAGAGCCGAGGAGGAGGCTGGTGTTTTGGCATCGGCCGCGTCAGAAGTTCTCGCCTGTACCTAGACACTAGGGGCTTAGGGCTTTGTTCTTCCCGATATCATAAAGACCGAACACCTCAGGGAGTGTTCGGCGTCTCGAGTTAGGCCTTATATGCATCAGCTCCGAATCATGTCTTTGGTCAAATGTTGGGTTTGCCCGTCTCCTGTGTTTTGCTGCCTTACGTTCCGTATCATCGGCTAACGTGGCACCAGGAGAACTACTGCGATTGTGCCCCGGTTCGGCCGGGAGAGCACCTCAGTAGAGAAAGCCGAAAACTGACTGTCATGATATAGCGAGAGACTGGTCAACCACTCGATCAACCATTGGAATGTTTAGAATTCCTCCGCTTTGACGAAGGACTGCTTCCCGGTCAAGCACATACGCGCCCCAAGTTCGGAGAAGCGCAGTGCCATCAGGGGCTATATAGTAGCCCCACATTCGAGCTCCTATGGCTAAGTGAAAGTCATAAAGCATTATAGTCAGGTTGCCTAGTTTGCTATGCTATCACCTCCTTAAAAGGACCAAGACGTTGGATGAAGTGTGAAAAAGCGTTTTTATTTTTGCAAACACCCCCGCACCATGTGCGTGGGGGCTGAAGCCAAAGACTGCCATCTTTCAGATTATACATACATATACGGCCGCACATGAGATAGTTCAATACTTGAACACACAAGTATAAAAAGTCATTGCATTATAAACATGATCTTAGAAATCATACATGTCATTCCAACATAACATCTTTCGAGCACTGCGACTCTATTATACAAGCACCCTGCAGGACTTCCTCAAAGTAATGCTCGGTGGGGAATCGGCTTTTGTCCGAACCCCGGGATGCAACAGCGGTGGCATCCATCTCCACGGGCAAGAGCCATCCGCACACCTTCTATGCATGCCGACCGCTTCATCGCCTTAATATGCGGCACTGCCCCAAGGAATTGCTGCAACAAGCCAAAATAACTCTTCGGCTTGGGCCTTTTCGGCCACAGATGAGTTACCACATCTGTCATGGCCAGTCCGGACAATCTATTCAGCTCAGCCCACTCTACCAGCCGATCACTCAACAGAAGTGGACGCTCTGGACTATGGAATTGAGACCAGAAAAGCTCTTCCATTTCATGATCCTCCTGGCTTCGAAAGTGCACGACTGCGTCAGCCCCACTCGCCGCCAAGTCTAGATAAGGATCCTCCGCACCGTACAATCGGCCTAGCTGAGCATACTTCGGAGTCATGAACTTCCTACGTAGCATAAAGGGCTTTCCAGCCACAATGTCTCCGACCTGACGCAGTTCCTCCTTCATAACCCGCATCGCACTACGGGCATCCTTGGCCTCGGCATCGGCCTTCTTCAGGTCCTCTTGCTCCGCTCGGCGTTCTCCTTCAAGAACTTCCAGGCGGTCGATAGCAACTCTTAATTTCATGGCCATTCCAGCCATCTCCTCCCTGCTTCGACAGTGAGCAGCCTTCTCGGCTTCTAGCCCTTCCGCTGCCTTCAAGGCAGCCGCCTCGCTTTTTCTGGCTTGCTCCTTGGCCCGAGCAAGTTCTGCTCGAAGGTCCTCCACAGCAGCAGCACCATCTGCATCTAAGCATACAATTTGTAAGGAATGGGCGTCAGCTCCCTTACTAACCAACCGCGGGGCAACCACATACCTTGTGACTCATCAAGTCGTCTATTGACCAGCGAGATGTCCGCATCTGCAGCGTCGAGTTGCTTCTTCAGCTCGGCAAATTCATCAGTCCGGCTGGCCACCGAACGTTCCGCCACCTGCATGGGAAAGGCGACAGTTAATAACCGAGATTATGATCCTAGGCACGTTGTCGTTTTCGACAGCATACCAAGTCTCGGGGGCTACTATCTATACAAGGCGCACTTCATGTGCAAAACTGTCAACAGGTATGTCATTTTTTGTGTACCTCAAATCCCGTCAGTAAACTTCCGACGGCCTCATACAACCCGGTTTCGGCGGACGAGATCCTCTCAATCACATCACCCATTAATGTGCGGTGATCTTCTGAGATGGACGCCCTCTTAAGCAAATCCTGCAGCTCCACCGGCCGTACTCCAATGGGCGCCGAACTCTCCGGTCCCGCCGGATTCGGGGAGATCCTCCGCGACGACACCTCAGGGTCGTCCGCTCCGCACGACGGAGCGGCAGATGAAGGCGTTTCGCTTTCCATCATCTCCGGACGAAGGTCTCCCAAAGATGAGCTGTGCTGAGATGGGCTGGGATCCGAACTACAAGGTAAAAACTTCGTTACCTTTAGACATTAAGCAGGGGTGTCTGATAACTACAAGGTAAAATCCTCCATTTCACTTACGAATCGTTAGAGGGCTGATTCCTCCGAGGAGACAGTACGGCCGGGGCGCTTTCTGGTGCAGGACCTTCTGGTACAGATTTCTTTCCCCATTTTGAGGCCTTGGCCTTCGGGTCTTCGGAAGCGTTCCTCTTCTCCCCCTGGAAGGAGGGACTCTCGGTTCCTCCCTTACTAAACGCCTCCTTGGCAGAGGTGACAGTTTCCCCGTGCCCCCCTTCGCCCTCATTCGAAGGTGCAACCTCCAACATTTTGATTAACACGGGATCCTGCGTGGTCTTAGGGAGGGGGGCCGGACACCGTATCAGTTTTGCTTGCGCTATCCACTCCTGTCCAGGGATAGCTGGTTAAAAGGCATGCTCACGATAAATAAATGGATGGTGTGTCCGGACACAGGGCTACTTACTTGAGTATCCGGGCGATTGCAGCTTAGGCCAGCGTCCTCGGTCAATTCCGGATGCGTCTCTTGCGATCTGAAGAACAGTTTATACATCTCCATGGGAGTCAAACCCATGAAGTGTTGAAGAGCTCGCGGCCCCTCCGGATTAAATTCCCATAGGCGGAGGGGGCGACGTTTGCAGGGCAGTAGGCGCTGGATCAACATGACTTGCACCACTGCGACCAGATTGATCTCCCTTTCTTGGAGGCCTCGAATCCGGTCCTGCAACAGGGGGACGTCTTTGGGCGGCCCCCAGTCACGCCCCTTGTTGACCCATGATGTCAGCTGCTGTGGAGGGCCCGAGCGAAAGACGGGCGGTGGCTTCTGCCTGCTGCCCCGGGGAGCGGTGATATAAAACCACTCCTGTTACCACAAGCTGAGCTCCTCTTGGAAAGAGCCCTTGGGCCATGGAGCTTCGGCCCTCTTGCTTATAACCGCCCCGCCGCACTCTACCTGACGCCCCTCAATCATCTTCGGTTCCACGTTGAAGGTTTTGAGCCATAAGCCAAAGTGAGGGGTAGTGCGGAGGAAGGCTTCACAGACGACAATGAATGATGAGATATGGAGGATGGACTCCAGAGCCAGGTCGTGGAATTCCAGCCCATAATAAAACATGAGCCCCCTCATGAAGGGATCCGTCGGGAAGCCTAAACCCCGACGGAAGTGAGACGTGAACACGACGATCTCGCCAGGCTCGGGAGTTGGGATAACTTGCCCTCGGGCAGGCAGCCTATGCGAAATCTCGTAGGTTAAATACCTGGCATCTCTCAGCTTTAGCACGTCCTGCATCCACCGGCCTCGTAGATCAGGACCGGACATTGTCAAGGATCGAAGGTACCTGAATTCAGAGCCCTGGGTGTTGGAACTCAGGGAGAGGGGTGGATTCGATAGAGGATCGAATAAAAAGAACGGGCCTTGGTCTCATTATAAAGAGGAAGAATACCAAGAGCCGTCCCCGTGACCGTTTGGAACCCGCCTTCGATGGAGGGGGTGTGGCAACGGGCGTGGTTGGGTTACCCACGTCCGTATTGATGGGAATCCTGGAATAAGGGGAACACGATCTCTGCTTCGACAGACGTGCCAAGGAAACCGCCTCGCTAAACGCGCTGAGGTGGAACAATAGAAACAATTCGAGTAAAGGCTTGGAAGTGGTGTGACATTACGCCATAGAATACGTCAGCAGATTGATCTTGTGTAATATTATTCTCTCTACGGTGGTATGTGGAATTTTTTTTTTGCAGAGCCGGACACTATCCTGGTGTTCACAATCTTCTATAAATTATTCGGAGGAGGAACCCGTCTTGTAATGCCGAAGACAATATGCGCGCTGGACTCGTCGTCATTGAAGCCTGGTTCAGGGGCTACTGAGGGAGTCCCGGACTAGGGGGTGTCCGGATAGCCGAACTATCATCATCGGCCGGACTCCAACACTATGAAGATACAAGATTGAAGACTTCGTCCCGTGTCCGGATGGGACTTTCCTTGGCGTGGAAGGCAAGCTTGGCGATACGGATATGTAGATCTCCTACCATTGTAACCGACTCTGTGTAACCCTAGCCCTCTCCGGTGTCTATATAAACCGGATGGCTTTAGTCCATAGGACGAACAACAATCATACCATAGGCTAGCTTCTAGGGTTTAGCCTCCTTGATCTCATGGTAGATCTACTCTTGTAACCCACATCATCAATATTAATCAAGCAGGACGTAGGGTTTTACCTCCATCAAGAGGGCCCAAACCTGGGTAAAAACATCGTGTCCCTCGTCTCCTGTTACCATCCGCCTAGACGCACAGTTCGGGACCCCCCACCCGAGATCCGCCGGTTTTGACACCGACACCGGAACTCCTCGTGACGTCCGGGATCTCATCCGGGACTCCGAACAACATTCGGTAACCACGTATATCTATTCCCTATAACCCTAGCGTCATCGAACCTTAAGTGTGTAGACCCTACGGGTTCGGGAACCATGCAGACATGACCGAGACGTTCTCCGGTCAATAACCAACAGTGGGATCTGGATACCCATGTTGGCTCCCACATGTTCCACGATGATCTCATCGGATGAACCACGATGTCGAGGATCCGATCAATCCCGTATACAATTCCCTTTGTCTAGCAGTATTGTACTTGCCCGAGATTCGATCGTCGGTATGCTGATACCTTGTTCAATCTCGTTACCGGCAAGTCTCTTTACTCGTTCCGTAACACATCATCCCGTGATCAACCCCTTGGTCACATTATGCACATTATGATGATGTCCTACCGAGTGGGCCCAGAGATACCTCTCCGTCAACCGGAGTGACAAATCCCAGTCTCGATTCGTGCCAACCCAACAGACACTTTCGGAGATACCCATAGTGCACCTTTATAGCCACCCAGTTACGTTGTGACGTTTGGTACACCCAAAGCATTCCTACGGTATCCGGGAGTTGCACAATCTCATGGTCTAAGGAAATGATACTTGACATTATAAAAGCTTTAGCATACGAACTACACGATCTTTGTGCTAGGCTTAGGATTGGGTCTTGTCCATCACATCATTCTCCTAATGATGTGATCCCGTTATCAACGACATCCAATGTCAATGGTTAGGAAACCGTAACCATCTATTGATCAACGAGCTAGTCAACTAGAGGCTTACTAGGGACATGGTGTTGTCTATGTATCCACACATGTATCTGAGTTTCCTATCAATACAATTATAGCATGGATAATAAATGATTATCATGAACAAGGAAATATAATAATAATAACTAATTTATTGTTGCCTCTAGGGCATATTTCCAACAGCAGCATCCTTATAGCGTTTGCCTTGGCCATCCATACCTTTCCATACTTGACCTCGTATCCGGATCGTTCAAAGATCGAACTCATGAGGAACTTCACCTTCACGGTTGGATCATGGGATATTTCATTCAACAATTTGTAGCCTAGATACTCGGACGTGAGTTGGTGGTGTCCCTTGCTTCGGTATGCTTTCTCCGGCGGTATGCACTCGTGGGTGGCCATACAACTCTTCAACTCCCATTGCCCGGTTTTGTTGATCTTTCTTCCATGAACCTTCCATGGGCAACCTTCTTGGTCACATTTGATGATGTATCGCACGTTTTGGTTGTAATGACCAACAACAAACCGCCTATGGTTCCAAATGGCGTAGTCACTCAACCATATATTGAACTCTTGTAAAGAACCCAACTTGATCCCTTTCTACAAATGAGCATTCTCGTCCACACCCGGTGGCCTTGAATCACCCATCCTCGGGCAAGTTGATGGTTTGTGCAAGCACAACCTCATGCCACCATCAACAACGGCCTTGTCGGTAAGACTAAGATCACGAAACAAAGAGGGTCCTCTTTCCTTGCCAACCTGCTTCTTGTAGACTTGATTTTCTTGCAGCGTGAAGCCATCCTCATCCAATTCTTCCGGTGGATCCTCATCATCCGACTCATACCTACACATACAGCTATAAGGGAGGTTACGGTCCATGTCTTGTTGATGCACAATGACATCCAAGTCACCAATGGGATTGTAATGAATCTCTTGTCGATGAGCGTACACATCATCTTGAGCAATATCACCTTCATCAACATGAACAATGGCATCTTCATCAACATGAACAATTGTATGTTCATCAACATGAGCAATGGCCTCATCTCCAACATCATCATCACTTAGAAGAACAATGGCTCTAACATTGATGTCCTCTTTTTTTGGTTGGCTACTTGGTGGTTGGCTACCCGCATTGTTGTCATACACCACGACACCATCATGTATTGGAGAGGACACATTCCGGTTCAAGTCCAGTAGTAGTCGAGGAACTTCAACCTTTGTGGCAAATAACTCAAGTGACTTGTCTTGTGATCCCTCAACTTTATCCTTATACACATCCCAATGAAATTGAGAGGTGATGGACATACCCTTTAATCGGGACTTTACTCCTACTCCCACATCATACCTCCCAATAAGCTTCAAACCATCACTTGGGTTAATCCAATTGAGGATGTTTATCACTTTCACGACAATATCATCATAGCTTGGACTTGTGTCAAAAACCATGGCCTCCTCCCCTTCATCGGCATTTCCATTCATGAAAGCCGCCTTGTCCAAATAATGCACATTCACTAGTTTATCCATCTAAAAATAATGGAACAAAGTTGAGTCATCCATGGACCGGCCATTTCATATGGATGAACTATTTCAAATACTTTGTATCAAACAACTAGTATATCCATCATACTTTGAATCAAACAACTAGTATATCTTAATCATATCATTAACCCTAACCCTAACCCTTCCCTAACTAAACCACTAACCCTAACACTTAAGCTAGCTTACCACAACAAGGATTCACACAAAATACTTAGGCAAACCATAAATGCACCTTAAGTGCAAAACTAGAGAAAGAACTAGGGTTTGCAACACTAGTTCATTCCAACAACATTAGATGATTTCAACCAAAAAATCAAGGGGTGTGGGAGAGGTACCTTGGGTGATGAAAATGCCCCGAATCCACTTGACAAATCTCAAGCAATGGAGGGGGATCTAGTGGGTGCTTTGGTGGGGGAGAAGAGAGGGAGAGAGCTTGAGCTCGGGGGAAAGAAGATGAGTGGAGTGGGTGGGTGGTGAGTGGGCCCCACAAACCTTATCCAACAAGACCCTACCGCCAGAGATCCCGGCGGTAGGTTGTTACAGCCTACCGCCAGGATCGGTGGCAGTAGGTCCCTTTGCCACGTCAGACGGCTGTTAACGGGCAGACGACTGTCAAGGGTACCTACCGCCATGGAGTGCGGCTGTAGCCTATGTACAGCTACCGTCGGGGTCTACGATGGTAGCAAAAAGGGTCAAATCTCGAAAACAATTCAGATCGGGGTCAGATCCTGATAAACTACATCAAAAGGGTCAAAACATGAAATTTAGCCGCTGGTGCCGCGTCCGACACCACGTCCAAATGCCAGGGGTGTGGGCCCGGCGGCCAGGGTGTTGTGTCGTGTATGTGGGAGATCGTGACGTCAGGCCTGTCGCTGCTGATGAGTCATGCTCCGGCCAGCCTACCACTTCCGGCCATGATGCCTTCGTGCTGCCGGCGACGGCACCCGCGGGTTCATGCCTCCCCATTTTGCCTGGTGGAACTGAAACTTCCCTCGACTTGGGGCTGGTTGATATGCATGTAGTAAGCCACATTTGATGATACTTTATAGGAGTAAATTACGTCCACATAAGAAGTCGTAAGATGACGGGTTGCATCATGCCCTCAAAAAGAAAAGGATGACGGGTTGCATCACGGACACTGCCGTCCTTTGTTGGCTCATGGCCTGCATCGGTTACTAGGAGAGTTTTATTGCCGCTTTTATCATTCTCCTTTCTAAGAAAAGCAGGAACAAACTTGATGACTCGTGCACTCAGTTATATTGTTCCATGGCTTGGGGATAAAAGGAGTATCCATGAAAGCAGCAGAGAACCCAGAAATAAGGATGTCAGTGCAAATGATACAGGTACGGGAAGGAAGAAACATTTCACTCAGATAGTTCTCAGAGTTCATGCGTTCGACTTGTCGAAGTGGTCATTAGACATTTGCCTTCACAAGGCGGAGGATTTAGAAAGCAGGACGATGACATTGATTCATTTGCCCGAACATACTCGAAACATTATTTCTTTATATTCCGTTGTGCGACACACTTACTACAAAACAATGTGCACGGATGAAGAATTGTACACTGAAGAACATACCATGTGTCTTATTATTCAATAGACTCTAGATAATATTTCAGTCACTCTCAAGTGTATCATGGGACGAGAGAGACAGACTACACTTACCAAGCTCATATGGCAGACTATATAGGTATAACTTTGACATGTTACACGGAGTAGGTGCATTTAATAAGTCATGCCATCTACCAACTACTTATTTTATATTTCTACTATCTCTATATATAACCATCGAATTGCTACTCACTTCTATATATGCCCCATTGTAATTGTTCAACAGTTCAGCTACGTGCTTCATTAAGCTCTTTGATTCTAGTGTGCGTTATTAGGAAGAGACGGCAAGACCATGATATCCTCTCCAGTTTACAAGTTATATGGAACGAGTGGCCTCGGGAAAACATGTATCATAGCTTGACATGTGTTGACTACAGAAAGGCCAGACGATGCTCTCTTTCCTTTCTCTGTTCGACGTGAGCCCTTCTGGAGTAGACGCATGAACATAATAAGTTGTGGTTCTACTTTAGCTCTTCTACTTTAGTTGTATTCTAATTCATTCTATTTCACCTCTAATGTGTTTTCCCATATGCCATATTATATATTTCATGGTATCTGTTGTGCTGGATTTGCCGCCTGGTTTGCCCTACAAGTGTTTTTTTTTCAAATAGGAGGATTACCCCTTGCCTCTCTATCAAAATGATGCATGTAGTCATCTTTAATATTTTATTCATCACAGTTCGACAAAATGAATTCAAAGATAAACCCAAAGCCATCTTCGAGACGAAAAAAGTTGCGACACCTGCAAGTATAATGATGTGTCGTGGTCGCATCAACATACACCATCTAATTCAGTTGCCTCAAGGCCAGCCTGGGAAGCTGAGAGTACCAACCGGTATAAATGTCCCACAATACGCACTGCATGCACACACTCTAGGATCCAGCGCTGCTATCTTTCGCTGTCCCATCTTCTAGAGGGGTCATTGCATAGATCTTGCTAGTTCCATATACCGTCAGCGTTACCATGACACCAGACAATACCACCAGCCTACGCGCGTCCATCCATACGCGCTCGTCGGTGACACTTTGTTGCACCATGCCGCCAAGTCACAGCATGAAGAACCTGAGGGTGCCGTGCATGAAGAACCCCATGTCGGTTTCGAGCATCACTTGCATGAAGAAGTACTCCAGGTCGGCCATCAATTCGCCGGAGAAGATGAACATGAGCCCCCCTTGCATGAAGAAGTACCACTGGCTGGCCATCACTTCGATCTAAACATGAACCCATGTACATTTTGATCGCCTGCACATGTTCAATTCTTCTACATACTGTAGTTAATCTGGATGGTGTCTTCATGTAGAAGATGAACATGAGGCCAACATTGCCCATGGAGAAGAGGAACATGAGGCCGATGTTGGCCATGAAGAGGATATGCATGAATCAGGTTTTAGTTAGGGCGTTTGAATGTTTAGGTACAATCTTATTCAACTACTCACATAACCTGACCTTCTAGATGACGAACTTGAAGACCAAGGTGGTTTTTCCCCGAGCATGGAAGAGGAAGTGCAAGCAATCAATAAACTCCAGATAACCTTCGTGGTAGGTTGGAGGAATATGCATGGTGTGTATGCAGGCGATATAGAGATTCAGTTAGACGAAGAAGAGCTTGATGATTCAGAACCACATGAAGCCATGCACGATTCAGCACCAGATGAACACACTGATGTGGAGCAAGAGCAAGACGATAATGAACAAGTTCATGATGAAGACAAATGCAATCATTTAAAAAATTTCCAAAGGACTGGTATTTCTGAAGAATTGCTAGCAAGAAGTGTCGACCGGTGATTAAGAAGACCACAACTAGAGAAGTTGCAAACATGTTCCAAGCTTCAGTGTACAAGGCTAGACGCGTTTGGAGGAGGGTGAAGGAGTTTCTTCGAAAAGGCATACCCATTGATGTACGATCAAGGAAGCCAAAAGTTGTGGTCGCAAAAGGATTGAGGTTGACCTTAGAAGGGTTCCAGAGATTCCTCGGAGTGAAAGGAGAACTATATGCAGTCTTGCAAGAGCTTTGGGTGTGCAGAAAATCACACTACATAGGATGTTTACGGAAGCCTTGCTCGATAGGCATTCCAGCTCAGTCAAGCCATATTTGAAGGAAGCAAAATGAAGCCTAGACTGTGGCATTGTCTCTCTATGTTTGACCCGCAAAGTTTGCCAAATAGGCCCACATTCAAGGAAATGTGTAACATATTCCATTTAGATGAAATGTGGTTTAACACCACTAAGAACCCATGAAATTCTACAAGCTGCCATCAGAAGAAACCCCACATAGGACTGTGCAAAATAAAAACTCCATTGGGAAAATAATGTTTTTGGTTTTAATAGACAGTCCTATATATAATGCAGAAGGTATTTGCATTTTTATGGGAAGATAGGCATTTGGCCAATTATCAAAAAGGTGAATTTCTACCTTTACTCTTTTATTTAATAGGCACATCCGTACTTAAACTAACTTGAGTTTCTTTGTTTGTTGTAGGAGCCAGCTCCAAGGAGAAGTGATAACTATCCAGGAGGGACGCTGACGACCAAAACAATCAAAGTAAGAGAGATACGTCGAGGGAGTTTTTGATTCAAAAGGTACCACCATCTATTCAAGCAGTTTGGCCTCAAGATCTTGCTGGTGAGACTATATTGATCCAGCAAGAAAATGCACCCTCACATGTCCCATGTAATGACCCTTGTTTTTTTAATGTTGTTGCTCAAACTGGGCTTGATATTCGCCTCATGCAACAGCCTGCGAACTAACCGGATATGAACGCTCTAAACCCAGTGGCGAAGCCACACACAAGCTGGGTAGTCAATTGACTACCCACATTTTTGGTGAAACTAGCCTATTCGTGCAGAAATGTTGAATTTTTTTGGTACGAATTCATATACTTGACTACACAATTTGAAACTGACTACACAAGACTGGAGTTCTGGCACCGCCACTGTCTAGACCTTGGCCTATTTTCTTCACTGTTGTCCATGTCAGATGGGTTAGTCTCTAATAATTTAGATGAGGTAATCAACAATGTGCAACACGAATATCATGCTTATGATGTCGATAAGATAAATAGGATTTTCCTTACACTACAGTGTTGCTTAATTGAGGTAATGAAGATAGGTGGAGGCAACGACTAGAAGATTCCTCACATGTACAAGGATGGCCTAGAGCGTACATGAAATATACCTCATGTTTTAGGGTGTGATCGCGAACTCTATGAGAGCTTCATGTAGATCGTAGCCAACTAGAAGTTGTAATAGTTCTTGCGGGACTTCTCGACAACATTTTGTAATGCTTTACTTTTGGTTAAAATTATTTATCCAACTACTTATTGAGATTATCAATTATTTATTCAATTGTATATCCAACTTAAATTGGAACGAAATAGACAATCTTAAAATATGTATCATCTAGCATCAATAGTCAAAGTAATTTTCATGCCAAATCTGTTCAACAAAATTGATAATCTAGAAGTCCTGGATTGGAGGTTGGACTGACGACGATTTAGGATTGGATTGGAGGAGAGGATCGTTGGGGGAGAGGAAGAGGATTGGGGAGTTCGCGTGCGGTGACTCATTATTTGCACGGGGGCGAATGCAAAAGTACCCAACGCAACGCAGATGTACACTTATTTTCGGAAGAACGCTGGACTCTAAACGTCCACCTTTTTGCGGACTGAGGGAGTATCTCTTTAAAACTGACAATCAGCATAGTACACTTATTCTACTCACCTGTCATGGTTCATAATTGCACGTTACTTACAACCATCGACATGGAAGGCGGGATCTGAAAATAACTTTACCATGTGTTATTACCCTTGTCCGTCCTCACTAGCTAGTACTCCCTCCGTACCTAAATATAGACTACCAAAGTCTTATATTTAGGATAGGAGGGAATAGTATATAGTAGCAACGTCACAATCATATTTGCAGTTCCCTGACTAGAATTTGATTCACACACAACAAGCAAACACACACGTGCACACCCATTCTTGCGACCTCGGATTACCAATATTTGTGAGCTTAAACCCAGACCTCCTAGGTTCTCTTATTTGGTGACCGTCGGAAGAAAAATCATTTGATTAATTGATCCAAATGTGTTGCAATGAAGCACAACTTTGGAATGAGTGGCATCTTGAAAACATTGTTAACATGCACAATTAAAGAGGGATGGATGGCTTGCCTGGTCGGGGTCCGTCAAGGCGAGAGATTAACCTAGCCCGACCACTCAGAATGCATCCCTTGGGTGTGCGCCAGTTGCAACCTGGATGCTTCTCAATCTGTACACAAAGCTTGCAGACTGGCATGGGAAGCGAGCTACACCCAAAAAGCTGCATCTCGTTGCATTTGATCAATCTGCACCATGTTGGCTCTGGAAGACACGGGTTCAGAAGGAAGTACTTGATGCTTTTTTTTTTGAAATGGGGAATATATTAATATCAAGTAGATATATATTACACCCATACGATCTTACCCCCGACTATTATGTTTCTTGTGCTGGCCCTTTTCTAGCAGAGTTGCAAGGCTTGTTGTTGTGCGGTTAGCAACAGATTATCCCAATAGTTAGTACTCCCTCCGATCTAAGTGAATTGTCGCTGCTTTAGTACAACTTTGTACTACAGTTGTATTAAAGCTACGACAATTAATATGGATCAGAGGTAGTATTATTCAAAACGAGTTAGAAACATGCAATTCGGAGATAGCCCTTGTGCTGCTGAACAGTTAATACATGTGTTCATTTGTGCTCTTTGATTTAGATGTCGGTTAGTTTGTTGGGCTAGACAGCCAAACAAGTCATGCTCGCTCATGAAATTGTGAACTCTGACATCAGATGTCCTTCACATTATCTTGTTGTTAAATGTGTTTGTAGTTTGCGTGTTTGTTAATGAAATTCTCTTCAAGCTGTGGACCTCAACCTGATGTTAGAGACGTAGCAATTGAACCTGAGCTAGACCTGAACATGACGCACTGATGCTATCAATCAAAGTATCATCAAATGTGGCTTAGTACGTACGTGCATATCAATCAGCCCCAAGTAGATATTTTTATGGCCACCCCGCATAAAAAAGTGAATTACGTCAACATAAGAGGTGGTAAAATGAAGGGCGGCATAAGGTCATCAATAAAAAGAGAAGGATGACGGGTTGCATCGCGGACAGTGCCATCCTTTGTTGGCTCATGGCCAACATCGGTTACTAGGAGAGTGTGCAGCTTTTCTCATTCTCCTTTCTAGGATAATCAGGAGGAAACTTGATGACTCGTGCACTTAGTTCTATTGTACGCGGCTCGGGACTTAAATAAAAACAGTGCCCATGAAAGCAGCAGATAACCCAATCATGAAGATCTCAGCGCAAATAATACAGGTGCGGGAAGGAAGAATCACTTCACTCAGATAATTCTCAGAGTTCACGTTGGACTTGTCAAAGTGAACATTACACATTTGCCTTCACAAGGCCAAAAGCCGATGGCATTGATTCTTTGGCCCAAACATATTTGAAGCATGATTTCTGCATATTGCCTTGTGCTACACACTTACTACAAAACAATGTGCACGGATGAAGAATTGGAGACTGAAGAACACACCATGTGGCTTATATTCAATAGACTCCAGCCAATATATCAGGCACTCTCAAGTGTGGCATGGGACGAGAGAGACGGACTACATTTACCGAGCTCATATGGCAGACTTTATAGGTATAACTTTGACATCTTTCACGGAGTCGGTGCTTTTAATAAGTCTAATGCACATGCTATCTACCCACTATTTATTTTCTATTTATATCTCTATATATAACCATCGAATTGCTATTCACTTCTATATATGACCCCATGTAATTGTTCAACAGTTTAGCTACGTGCTTCTTTAAGCTCTTTCATTTTAGTGTGCATTATTGTTGGACGGGACTACAAGATGATGACGTCTTCTCCAGTTTATAAGTTATACAGAATGAGTGGCCTCGGGAAAACATGTACCATAGTTTGGTCTGTGTTGACTACAAAGTTATCACCCCATGCTCTCTTTCCTTTCTCTGTTCGACATGAGCCCATCTCGGATAAAGGCACATCACAGCGCTCCGCCGCCGGCGTGCCTTCGCCCGGCGATTGAGGAGGAGAAGACCTCACGAAGCATGGCGAGCAGCCGAAGGGCGGGGTGTGCCCCAACACACCAACAGGTCCGGTGGAAGAACGAAGAAATGATGAACACTTTCGGCGGCGACAAAACACCTGCATCCAGCCGGGATCCACCAAGATCTCATCCACCGGACCCAGGCCGCCGCGACCAGCCGGTACCGGGGTAGGACAGGAAGGCGACGGCGCTTCCAAGCGGAGAGAGCCACCCATGTCCATCGTTCCCACAAGAACCGATGGAGGCACTAGCTCATCAGACATCGCAAGCATCAGAGTCAGCGATGGCCCAGCAGCGATTGGGGGCAATACCTGACCGAGGGAGCGGCAAGGAGAGGCAAGGGGACATGCCGCGCGCGAGAAGGAGGTAGCTTACTGCTAGCGCCGGGGCAGAAGATCGGGGGAACAGGTTGGACGGAGGGGAGATGGGAGGGGAGGCAAGGTCGCCCCTCAAGTCGCCCCCAATCGAGAGCGAGAGGGAGCGCATGCCCCGATTCAATTGAGTATATGTGTTATGTGCATATTGTGTATTGGGTTCGCCTCCTAGTTTCTTGTATAGTTGAGGTCCATGACCCACCTTTGTATATCATATATACGTGCCTATGCACGAAGAGCAATACATCGTGCAATCATAATCTCACACATGGTATCAGTTTCCTAGGTATTCTTTTTCGCTTCCGCCACCGCCGTCGCCGCCGCGCGTCTCCGCGCCGCCGCCGCCGCTCGCGCGCCCTCCGCGCCGGTAGCCGCCCGCGCGCTCGCTACCCCGAGCCAGCCGCCATCCATCCATCCAGCCGCGCGCCTGCTACCCCTTGCGCCCGATCGATCCAGCCCGCTAGCCGGCCGCCGCCCATCCCTCTCTCCTCCCGCTAGCCAGCCCCGCCCGCCCGCTGCTTCCGGTGCTACTTGCTCTGCTTGCTACTCTCCGGGCGCGTGACAATCCAATCTTGTGTCCCGCGTGTTTGTGTCTCCGCAACGGCGAGATCGAATCGATCAATCTTCGGCGGCTCCTAGCATACACGTACATCCTGTGGGATAGTGCAAGCTAGCTAGCTCGAAGGAATCAATATAGATGCTTGGTCCTTTGCTACGTACGTGAGTCAACTACAAGTGAATCAATGGTGCAAGTGGTGTACGTGCATCTCGCCGTATACACTCGCTCGGCCGGAAGTAATCGGCCGCCAATGGCTTGTGCGCGCGCATCACCGAAGCCAGCCGCGTAACCGAAGCCTCCTGCTGCTGCCGCCCAACCGCGCCGATCGCCGCCGTCGGACTAGCAATGGTGCTACCAGGCCCGTCCGCCGCCGCCTCTACCGTCCAGCTGCCGACGCCCTACGGCGCGGCCCCGCTGCCATATGGGGCGGCCGCCACCTACGACACGCCTGTTTCCACGTACGGGTCTCCCCCTGCGTACGGGGCTCCACCCGCGTACGAGTTTCCCGGGTACTAGTGGGGATCGTCAGCGGACCAGCACTCGCCTGTTGGGCAGCAGCCAGACGGC
This sequence comes from Triticum aestivum, assembly GCF_018294505.1. NCBI lineage: Eukaryota > Viridiplantae > Streptophyta > Magnoliopsida > Poales > Poaceae > Triticum > Triticum aestivum. The sequence continues at coordinate 598,996,071 of NC_057807.1, forward strand.
GCTCAGCACCTGCAGCATCTGTCAGCGGGCCTGCAGGTTTTTCTAGCCGGCCATCCGTCCTTCCTGCCACCGCAGTTGCAGCCGGGACAGTCGGGGCTGTATGGAGTGTACCCACCACCGCCGTTGAGCGGCGGCTACGGCCCTGCCGCCGGCGCCCTGGGACCGGTGCTCCTCACCGGGCTGCATGCCGCTCCTACGCTACACAACTACACCGGAGGTGGTGATTGGTACATGGACACTGGTGCTACGGCTCACATGTTTGCTCATCCTGATAACCTTGCCTCCTTCACTCCTGTCTCCACTGACCGCGCATCATTGTCGGCGACGGTTCCACACTTCCTATCACACATGTTGGGCACACTTCTTTTCCTTCTACTTCTACTCCATTATCTTTGTCTAACATACTTGTGCTCCCTCATCTTATTAAGAATCTCATTTTCGTTCGTTGTTTCACTCGTGAAAATCCTGTTACCGTTGAATTTGACGAGCTTGGTTTTTGTGTTAAAGACGCTCGAACCAGGATGGTACTTCACCGATGTGACAGCCCCGACGAGCTCTATCCGGTGCACTCGCCTTCATCCACCACCACTGCACCGGTTGCTCTCTCCGCTGGCGTCGATCTCTGGCACGCTCGCTTGCGTCATCCCAACCCCGTCACACTTCGTCATATTCTTAGGAGTTTCAGTTTCAGTTGCAATAAGATCGAGGATCACACTTGTCATGCCTGTCGAGTCGGCAAACATGTTCGCCTGCCGTTTAATAATTCCACCACCATTGCTTCTTTTCCTTTTCAGTTGATTCATAGCGATGTGTGGACTTCTCCGGTTCCCAGTAACTCGGGCTATTTATATTATCTAGTCATTCTTGATGATTATTCTCATTATGTGTGGACTTTTCCTTTGCGCAGAAAGTCGGATGCACTCTCTATCTTGATGGCCTTTTACTCCTATGTCCGCACGCAGTTTGGGCGTCCCATCCTTGCGCTTCAGACGGACAATGGAAAAGAGTTCGACAACCTCGCTTTCCGCACCTTTTTGTCGCATCACGGCACAGTTTTCCGCCTCACATGCCCGTACACTTCACAGCAGAACGGTCGAGCCGAACGCGTCCTTCGCACTCTGAATGACTGCGTTCGCACGCTCCTGTTTCATGCCAATGTGCCGCCTCGTTTTTGGCCGGACGCACTCGCCACTGCATCACTTCTTCTTAACATTAGACCCTGTCGCCCACGGTGGAACTACGCACCTCATCATCTTCTCTTTGGTACGCCCCCGTATTATGACGACTTGCGTATTTTTGGGTGCCTTTGCTATCCCAGCACTAACGACACTGCTCCTCACAAGCTTGCACCTTGATCTGTCGCTTGCATCTTCATTGGCTACCCCTCCAACTTCAAGGGATATTGATGCTACGATCCCGTCTCCCACCGTGTGTTCACTTCCCGGCACGTTTACTTTGATGAGCATGTGTTTCTGTTTCACCAGGTACCCCCGGCTGTTCCTCCCGCCACTGGTGACGCGGGCTCCTCGACGCCTCTCCCAGGGCGCTCGCACGCTTCTCTTGGCCCGCCCCCTAGCTTTGAGGCGCGTCCCATGCATGCGGCGCCTCCTACAGCCACTGCGCTGGCGACCCCTGCGCCCCCGATGTTGGCGCCCGCGGCTCCCGCGACTCCTTCGGCGCCTGCGGCCGCCCCGGCGCCCCCGACGTTGGCGCACGTGGCTCCCTCGGCGCCCCTGGCCCCCATGGCGCCCCCGACATTGGCGCACGCGGCCCCCGCGGGGCCCCCGACACCCCAACATTGGCGCACGCGGCCCCCTCGGCGCCCGCGGCCCCCGCGCCCCCCTCCCCACCCCCCCTCGCGCCCCCGATGTTGGCGCACGCGGCCCCCTCGGCGCCCGCGGCCCCCCCGACGCCCACGGCCCCCGCGGCCCCCCTACGCCCGTGGCCCCCGCGACCCCTCGGCGCCCCCGGCGCCCGCGCCCCTGACGCCTGTGGCCGGTCCGGTCACCTGCGCCCGCACGGGCGTTTTTCACACGAGCTCGCGCTACGCCTCGGATGACTACATCCATGTGGCGCCTACCTCTGAGCCATCGCCGTTGCCGTCCTCCGTTCGAGCCGCTCTTGGTGACCCGCTCTGGATGGCTGCGATGGAAGAGGAGTTTGATGCCATGTTGCGCAACCGGACGTGGCAGCTTGTTCCCCGTCCCCGGCACGCCAACGTGATTACCGGGAAGTGGGTCTTTAAACACAAGCTCCGTCCTGATGGTACCCTTGATCGCTACAAAGCGCGATGGGTCGTTCGTGGCTTCCGACAGCGTGCTGGCATCGACTTCACCGACACCTTCACCCCGGTCGTCAAGCCCGGCACGATACGCACGGTTCTCCACCTTGCGGTCTCTCGTGCTTGGCCGGTGCACCAGATGGATGTCTCCAACGCCTTCCTCCATGGTCAGCTCGAGGAGCAGGTCTTCTGCCAGCAGCCCACCGGGTTTGTTGACTCAACGCTTCCTGACCACGTGTGCCTGCTTTCGCGGTCCTTGTACAGACTCAAGCAGGCTCCGCGCGCTTGGTACCAGCGCATCGTGGCGTTTCTCCACCAACTTGGGTTCCGCTCTACCCGCTCGGACGCCTCGCTCTTCGTCTATCATCAGGGCTCCGACACGGCCTACTTGTTGCTCTATGTCGACGACATCATCCTAACGGCATGTACGGCTGGTCTCCTCAGTCAGCTCACAGCTCGTCTTCGCGCTGAGTTCGCCATCAAGGACTTGGGTCCTTTGCACTACTTCCTCGGTGTCGAGGTAGTGCGCCGTTCAGATGGCTTCTTTCTTCATCAGCGGAAGTACGTTCACGATCTCCTGGAGCGCTCGGCATGCTTAACTGCAAGCCTGCCGCTACGCCAGTTGATACGAAGGCCAAGCTTTCTGCCACGGATGGTTCTCCTGCTTCGGATGCTTCTTTCTATCGGTCTATCGTTGGTGCTCTCCAGTACCTCACTCTGACTCGACCGGAGATCCAGTATGCCGTGCAGCAGGTGTGTCTTCATATGCATGCTCCTCGAGACGTTTACTGGGCTGCCGTCAAGCGGATTCTCCGCTATATTTGTGGCATTATGGATCTTGGTGTCACGCTTCACGCCTCCGCCGACACCGCCCTCACCGCCTACTCCGATGCAGACTGGGCGGGATGCCCTGACACTCATCCCTCCACTTCGGGCTACTGTGTCTATCTTGGACCCTCACTCATCTCGTGGTCGTCCAAGCGACAGCCTACGGTCTCTCGTTCCAGTGGTGAGGCTGAGTATCGTGCGGTGGCCAACGCCGTCGCCGAGTGTTCGTGGCTTCGCCAGCTGCTTCAGGAGCTCTCTTGCCCTATTGACCGTGCCACGATGGTCTACTGCGACAACGTCTCAGCAGTCTACCTCTCCGCTAACCCGGTGCATCATCAACGGACCAAGCATATTGAGTTGGATATTCATTTTGTTCGGGAACAGGTGGCCCTTGGCCATATTCGTGTTTTACACGTCCCTACTTCCCAACAATTTGCCGATATCATGACCAAGGGCTTGCCTACAGCGTCATTTGAGGAGTTCCGGTCCAGTCTTTGCGTCAGCCGCGGTGCCGCTTCGACTGCCGGGGGGGGGGGGGGTGTTGAGTATATGTGTAATGTGCATATTGTGTATTGGGTCCGCCTCGTAGTTCCTTGTATAGTTGAGGTCCGTGACCCACCTTTGTACATCATATATACGTGCCTATGTACGAAGAGCAATTCATCGTGCAAGCATAATCACACACAAAAGCAACGTTTTCAAATGTCAACAGAACCTGAACGATGTCTCAACTGAGCCTTTATTACTCAACTTGGTCTATGTTATGCCTCAACACTTGTGGCACTTATCAGGGTCCTTTAAATTTACAAAGAATGAGTGGCCTCGGGAGAACACATAACATAGCCCTGTCTGTGTTGACTATGACCTTGTATATTATCACTTCCTTCCTCCTCTTGTTTTAGGGGTTAGCTGATCGTGTCCAATTCTGAGCAGACCCAGGATCGATTGGTGCCACTATAGCTCTCTTTTCACTCGCCAAAAAAAAAGCTCTTCTGTCTTGTGCGTGTTCTTTATTTCCTCCTACTGTCATCTAAAATGGTTTTACCCATACTGACATGGTTTTGATGGTATTTTGTTGCGCTGGATTTACTGCCCAGCTGGCCTTGAAAGTGTTTACCTGTGTTATCTCTGTCCCTGTTCTCTATGCCATTTGCAGCTTTAGATTATTTTCATCTGACAAACGCATTTGTCTAATAAAGGCTCGAACGGCCAAACCTCTGCTACCTTGGTTCTGTGACCAATGGTAGTATATAGTAGTATGATCTTTGTAGTTCCCTGTCTAGGGGTCAGTTCGCACACGTTGCAAGTGCACACACCCATTCTTGCGCCCTTTGATTAGCAATGTTTGTGAGTTTAAAACTACAACTTGTAGGCTATTTTGTTTGATAAATCTCTGCAGATAAAATCACTTAATTGATGTCAATGTGGTGCACGCCACGGTCACGGCTTTGAAATGAGTGGCATCGTGAAAACATCTTTAACATTGGCAGTCGCAGAGGCATAAATAGCTTCCCCAGCATGTACCTGTCCACACGAGAGATTATAGTCTGCTTGATATATCTAGTTTCTAGTTCTCCGTCACTATTTCTCGTGTTCTTTTGTTTCTGAGCATCATGTGCTACATCCTATAGCCATTGTATTGTATCCAGAGCACTTAGCTATCAAGACGGAAGCGACAAGATCAAGCCCCGTTTCTTGCTTTTATAAAAATGAAAAATGGTTTAGGCTGACTTTTGCCCTCTGTTGTTGCCCTAAAAAACATCTAATGTACATCTTTAAAACTAACAACCGGCATTGTCATAAGACACCTTATTCTTCTTTCCAATTGTTTTCTCAGTTAATTGCGGGGTGAAAGTTGCTTTGTTTTGTTGCATAGCATGCAACAGACATAAAATCACCGATCCAATTGGTTTGTCACATAGAATGCAAGCAGATGTTGTCTTCTTGTTAAATGTGGGTGTACACTAGTAGAAAAGGGGGCAAAAGTCCAGCCGGGTTAGCCCAGTAGTCCCGGTTCAGTCCAGAACCGGGACCCATGGGGGCATTGGACCCGGTTCGTGAGCCCCGGGGGCCGGCCGGGCCACGTGGGCCATTGGTCCCGATTCGTCTGGACCTTTTGGTCCCGGTTGGTGGGACGAACCGGGATCAATGGGCCTTGCTTCTGGCCCACCACCATTGGTCCCGGTTGGTGGCTTGACCCATGACCAAAGGCTGCCCTTTAGTCCCGGTTCATGCCACCAACCGGGACCAATGCAGTGCCTATATATACCCCCTCACGTAAGAGCAGAGCACACCGCTCTGTTTTTTCTGGCCGCCGAGGAGGAGAGGGCTTGGTGGTGCTCTAGCTCACCTCCTATGCACACAAGGTGTTCGATGGAATGCCCGAGCCACACTACTTAAGCTTTCTCCTCTCCAAGCTCGACCTCCAAGCTCCATTTTCCTCAATATTTGTCTAGGTTTAGCGGTCTGTCACACCCCGTTCCCGTCTTCACCGCCGTCGATCACCCGCGCCGATCTCATCGCCGGCACCACCGTGGTGAGCCTCTTGTTCTTATCTTCTTTCTGAAAGGAAAAATATTCTTACTTGTATGTTTAGATAGATACTTGTATTATTTTCTTACTTTTATTATTGCATCTTATATAGTGCGATGGTTTTGGTATCCGCCCCCGTCGGCCCTCGTCCTGTCTATGATTCGGATGTGGTATATATTATCTTTTCATAACTATTGGTTCATTTATTGTTTATGAAAATTATGCCGACCAACGTGACATAGATTTTATTTATCTAGGAGGTTGTTGAACCAGAAATTCCAACTGACCTATTGTCGAGAGGTTAAATTTAGTTGAAGAAGAAAACAATTTCTGGAAGGAAAAAATAAGAAACATTGAGGAGGAGAAGATGATATTGGAGTTGCATGTTGCGGATGTCGTCGATGATCACAAGATCAAGATGGATGCAATGCGCTTGAAGATTAGAAAGATTAGAAAATATGCCATTCATACCGAGGCTTGGTATCATTATGCCGTTGGATCAGTTGTTACCTTGGTTGCGATTATGATCGTATTTGTTTTCGCATTGAAATGTTTTACATAGTTTCAATGTATGGTTTAATTAATTTAGATGCTCTGCAGAGCTTTATGTTGTTCTGTAATGATTTTCGCTTGAAGATGAGAACTATGTATGTACTTTGGTTTTAATGTGATGATGAACTTCTATTAATTTGGTCACTTAATTATCTATACATGATGTTCTGTAATGATTTTTGACACACTTAATTATATATAATGCACGCAGATGAACCGGCAATGGATGTACGGTGACAGACACACCTCCGAGTACATTAAGGGCGTGCATGATTTTCTCGAAGTGGCTGAGGTAAACAAGCATAATGGTTTTATGTGTTGTCCATGCCCTATATGTGGGAATACGAAGTCTTACTCTGACCAGAAAATCCTTCACACCCACCTGCTTTACAAGGGTTTCATGCCACACTATAATGTTTGGACGAGGCACGGAGAAATAGGGGTTATGATGGAAGACGGCGAAGAAGAAGAGTACGATGATAACTATGTGCCCCCTGAATACGGTGATGCTACTGAACATCAAGAGGAACCAGACGATGTGCACGATGATACTGCAACCGGCGAAGCTGCTGAAGATCAAGAGGAACCAGACGATGTGCCCGATGATGATGATCTCCGCCGGGTCATTGTCGATGCAAGGACGCAATGCGAAAGTCAAACGGAGAAGTTGAAATTCGATCGCATGTTTGAGGATCACAAAAAAGGGTTGTACCCCAATTGCGAAGATGGCAACACAAAGCTCGGTACCGTACTGGAATTGTTACAGTGGAAGGCAGAGAATGATGTGCCTGACAAAGGATTTGGGAAGCTACTGAAAATATTGAAGAAGAAGCTTCCAAAGGATAACACATTGCCCGACAGTACATACGCAGCAAAGAAGGTCATATGCCCTCTAGGATTGGAGGTGCAGAAGATACATGCATGCCCTAATGACTGCATCCTCTACCGCGGTGCGTACAAGGATCTGAACGCATGCCCGGTATGCGGTGCATTACAGTATAAGATCAGACGAGATGACCCTGGTGATGTTGACGGCGAGCCCCCCAGGAAGAGGGTTCCTGCGAATGTGATGTGGTATGCTCCTATAATACCATGGTTGAAACGTCTGTTCAGAAACGGAGAGCATGCAAAGTTGATGCGATGGCACAGTGAGGACCGTAAGAAAGACGGGAAGTTGAGAGCACCCGCTGACGGGTCGCAGTGGAGAAAAATCGAGAGAAAGTACTAGGATGAGTTTGCAAGTGACCCAAGGAACGTATGGTTTGCTTTAAGCGCGGATGGCATTAAGCCTTTCGGGGAGCAGATCAGCAATCACAGCACCTGGCCCGTGACTCTATGTATGTATAACCTTCCTCCTTGGATGTGCATGAAGCGGAAGTTCATTATGATGCTAGTTCTCATCCAAGGCCCTAAGCAACCCGACAATGACATTGATGTGTACCTAAGACCATTAGTTGAAGAACTTTTACAGCTGTGGAATGGAAACGGTGTACGTACGTGGGATGAGCACAAACAAGAGGAATTTGACCTAAAGGCGTTGTTGTTCGTGACCATCAATGATTGGCCCGCTCTCAGTAACCTTTCAGGACAGACAAACAAGGGATACCATGCATGCACACACTATTTACTTGACACCGATAGTATATACCTGGGAAGCTGCAGGAAGAATGTGTACCTGGGCCATCGTCGATTTCTTCCGACCAACCATCAATGTCGAAAGAAAGGCAAGCATTTCAAAGGCGAGGCAGATCACCGGAAGAAGCCCGCCATGCGTACCTGTGATCACGTACTTGATATGGTCAATGATTTACACGTAATCTTTGGAAAGAGTCCCGGCGCACTAGCTGTTCCGAATGACGCTGAGGGACACGCACCCATGTGTAAGAAGAAATCTATATTTTGGAACCTACCCTACTGGAATGACCTAGAGGTCTGCTCTTCAATCGACGTGATGCACGTGACGAAGAACCTTTGCGTGAACCTGCTAGGCTTCTTGGGCATGTATGGAAAGATAAAAGATACACCTGAGGCACGGGAGGACCTGCAACGTTTGCACGAAATGGGTCAATCTGTCAGGAGGCGGGGTACATGTAGACCCAAAGTACGGAATGATAACAGTGGATCTGAAAAATGTTGGGTACACTGACGAACCGTTCGTCCTAGCCAATGATGTGGCACAGGTTATCTATGTGAAGGACATGTCTACCAGACCGAGAAAAAGAAAAGATAAGGAAGCGAATACATCATACGATGAGCCAAAGCGCCACATAGTTCTTTCAAGAAAAGGGACATCGTGGGAGTGGAGGGCAAGACAGACATGTCTGAAGATTATGAAAAGTTTCATGAAATTCCTCCCTTCAAAGTCAAGGCTGACCCAAGCATCCTGATAAACGATGAAGATTATCCATGGTTACGACGCAATAAGCAAATGACATAAGCGAAGAAAAAGTGAAGACTTTCTCCCGCAACTATTATGATGATACCATGCCAACTTTGTAACAGACGAGTATGATACCATTGTCCGTTTTGTACATGCACATGCTATGTGGGTGAAATTATGATACCATGCCAACTTTCAACTTTTTCAGAGTTCATTTGAAATGCTTTAATGTCTTATGGTTCGGCCCTCGTAATACCATTAATCCCGGTTCGCTCCTTGTCAACTATGTTCTCACCAAGAACACTCTCAAGTGGGCAGCCACGTGGGCCATTTGTCCCGGTTCGTCTGGACCTTTTGGTCCCGGTTCCACGCACGAACCGGGACCAATGAGCCTCGCCCCTGGCCCATGACCATTAGTCCTGGTTTGTGCCACAAACCGGTACTAAAGGGTTGGTCCTGGTTGCGCTCAGAGTTTAGTCCCACCTCGCGAACCGAAGGGCCCTCACACTGATTTATAAGCCCGTCCCTCTCTGCCTTGTTGAGCTCCTCTCAAAGTGAAAATAGATGCCCCTATACAGGGAATTTAACCTAAATTCATAGTGAATTTCTCTGAAATTCATAAAAACTTATTATGAATTTAGGTTGAATTTTCTCTATAGGCGCATTTATGTTCATTTTTTTAGTAAAGTTAATCACAAACTTGTGATTCACACAAATTTCGAAGAATTCAAATTTTAACTATTTAAATTTGAAAACTAATGGGACTAACAGAAAGTTTGTATTTTTTCTAAAACTAATGGCACTAACAAAAAGCTTATAATTTTGCTGACCTAAAAGCAAAAAGAATTAAAAAATAAAGAAAAAACAAAAGAAAATAATGCAGAAAAATAAAACAAAAAAACTGGAAACAAAATAAAAATAGCAACAATAAGTATTTTGTTGTAAGTAGAAACAAAATAAAATAAATAAAGCAACAAAGAAAACAAAAAAACAAAAAAAGTATTTTCAAATTTGAAAACTAATGGCACTAACAGAAAGTTTATAATTTTTCTAAAACTAAAAGCAAAAGGAATTAAATAATAAAGCAAAAAACAAAAGAAAATAAATAATGAAGAAAACAAAACAAAAAACTGAAAAAAAGAATAAAAAAAGCAACAATAAGTAAAGAAAACAAAAAATCAAAAAAAGTGCCTCCTACTGGGCCCCACGGCCTGAATACGACTAGAAACCCAACAACGGGCCAGGATTCAGGCCCGTAGTAAGCCGAGTAGGCCCACAGGCACATAGAGACAGATTAGGCCCGAAAGCCTGCTTTAAAGAGGAGCTCGAGAGGGTTGGCGCATCGTAACTTATAAACAGGTGCGGCTCTCTCTCAGCTAGCGAGGTGGGACTAAACTCCCACCACCACGCCGTTGTGCAAGGCCCATTGGTCCCGGTTGGTGGCACCAACCAGGACTAAAGGGGTGCATTGGTCCCGGTTGGTGCTACGAACCGGGACCAATGCCCCCCTTTAGTCCCGGTTGGTGCCACCAACCGGGACTAAAGAGTGCATTAGTCCCGGTTGGTTTCACGAACCGGGACCAATGGCTTCACACCCCGCAAAGACTTAGCGTTTTTCATTTCATCTCTGCAGTAGCCCACGCCGACGACGCCGACAGGCTGCCCGATTCACACCCCGCCGACGCCGTCGCCGCCCCTGTCGCCGCCCACACCCCGCACCGTCACCACCCCGCGCCGCCACGATGCCGTCGCCGCGCGCCACCCGGCGCCATCGCGGTCACCTCCCCGCGCCGCCCCGACGTCGTCGCCGCCCCGCATCGTGCCCCGACGCCGTCGCCGCCCCGCCCACACCGTCGCCGCCACTTCCCGCGCCCCTGCTCATCCCGAAGCCGCCCGCCGCTCGCCCCTGCCCGCCCTGACGCCGCCCTTTTGAGCACCGCGCGCCCCTGCCGGCCCCACCACCGCCGTCGTTGTTTTTAGTTATATATATATATATATATATGGTATTTTTTTACATGTTTTTATATTTTCATATATGTATGTATGTATGTATTTGTTTAGATATATGTATTTCTTATGTATGTTCATATATGTATGTATGTATTTTTTACATGTTTTTTGTATGAATGTATGTAATTTTCAATTGTAATATGCATGGTGTTTTAAAAATACATTAATTTTAGTACATTAATGTTCTCTGATTTAGTACATTAATTTTAGGTTAGTTTCATTTTTAGAAAAGTTTTATATATTTAGGAAGAAGGAAGAGAAGGAAGAAGAAGAAAAAGTTTTATATATGCAAAAGTTACATTTTTAGAAAAGTTTTATATATCTAGCTAGAAAGAAGAAAGAAGAAGAAAAAGAAGGAGAGGAAAAAGGAAAATAAGAAGAGGAAGAAAGGAGAAGAAGAGGAGAGGAAGAAGAGGAGAAATAAATAAGAAGAGGAAAAGAGAAGAAAAAGAAAAGGAGAAGAAGAAAGGAATAGAGGAGAAGAAGAAAAAAAATTCTATTTTTTTCTTCTTCTCCTCTATTCCTTTCTTCTTCTCCTCTTTTTTTTCTTTTTTTTCTTCGATCTTCTCCTCTGTCGTCGTCGATATACCCCTCCCGATAACTTCAACATGAGGGGGGGTCGATATATCCCCTCCCCGATAATATTATTTTCCCATGTATGTATGCACCAGTAGAAAAGGGGGCATTTGTCCCGGTTCGTAAGGGCCTTTAGTCCCGATTCTTGAACCGGGACTAAAGGGTCGTTACTAATGCCTCCCCCTTTTAGTCCCGATTCTAACACAAACCGGGACAGATGTGCCTCCACGTGGCCGGTGCGCCGAGCCCAGGCAGGAGGGCCATTGGTCCCGGTTGGTGGCACCAACTGGGATCAAAAGGCATCCACACGTCAGCATTTCAGTGGCCGTGGTTTTTGTTTTTTTTAAAGGGGGGGGGGTTTGGGGGTTAATTTAGGTGTTTAATATATTGTGTTAGCTAGCTAATTAATAGAGAGAAGTGTCCTCTCTTATGTCCATGCTTGGTCGACGCTACGTACTATACATAGAGAGGCCCTCGACACGCTAGCTAGTAAGAAAATGAAGGGAACCATTTAGTACAGAAGTTCGTCATGCATACCGAGAGAAGTGATCGATTGACCTCTCCTTCTCCAAGAGATTGGTCGAACAACAAGTTTTCGTATTATCTATCCGACGCTACTGGCTACATACATATACAATATGTAAAATCTCTTACAATCCCCTAGAAATTGAAATCAATTTCCACATGATATTCTCCGGCTTTATTGATGACGTGGTCAAGAAATAATCCCGCCAATTCCTCTTGAATTGCTTTCATGCGATCTTGTTCTAGGAGTTCATCCCGCATCTTCCACGTCTAATTTGAAGAAGGGGGTTAATACATATATGAATGGAACTTAACAGAAATGATGGTGTAATAAAATGAAATTGTGAATATTATTGCTTACGCACTTCATATTGTCTTTTAGAGTAGCCCCGCTTATTTTTCGAAGTCGCGTTGTAGATGAACTCGCACATGTAGTATCCACAGAAATCATTCCCTTGTTCCTGCCACAAGCACTTTACGAGAAATAGAGGTTAATCAAACTGATAATGAAGGATTATAAATGGCATTGATGAAAGTACAGCTATAGAATCAACGGGAGATGCGTGCAACTAGCTAGCTACTAGTACTTACTTTCGGGTATGTATATCGCAGCTCCTTCGGCAGTCCCGGAACTTCTGCGGTGAACTGTTTCCAAACCCTGCAAGACAAACAAAATAATTATTATTACTTGAGATATTAGGAAATGAACAAAAAGTTGCCGATATGGTGCGATAAATGATCGATTGAACTTACTTGTTGAGCATTTTAGTCATGTCCGCATAGGTTTGGAGATCTTTTCGTCTTGGGTCTAAGACGTTTACTACTCCCAGCTCAAGCTTAATCTCCAGAAGAACATAGTGGAATCTGCGCACGCATGCATAACTCATCAATTACATTACTATAACCTCGCTCGAGTAATAAGGGAAACCGAATATGCACACGACAGTAATACTCACTAGAAGTTGTAAGGAAAGATTATTAAATCTTTGTTTTGATTTTTGATCAACGATTATAGCAAGTACGCCTCGGCCTCTTCGGCATCCTTTTCAACCAGAAATTCATCTATGATATTTGTGTTAATGAACCCAATATCATAAATTTCTTGTTTTTTGCACTCGACGATCTTCAATCTGCATAATATAGTGAGGATAATTAATTATAAATACATGCAATGAAAGAGCCGAGCTATATATAGAGACTTAATGACAGTAATAGTACTTACAGACAGTAGCAAAAGACCATTAGTTTATCGAGGGCCTTTTGATTGAAGAACGCAAAGAACTCGTCAAATGGAACAGTCAACAGATCAGTTCCAACGAGGTCATGCTCCTTTTTAATATTCAGATACAAAGCATTCGTCCCCCCAGACTCTCTGTAGGTTTTCATGTACCAATCATGGAATCTTCGCATCATAGTTGTTAGAGATTTTTCATCTTTGACGAGAGGCTTCCCGTACTCGTATTTGTGTTCGTCCACCTCCAAGAAATCAGGAAGTTGATCGTCAGGCAGGTAATATCCAAGATTGCCATAACCGGCCACCGTCCCCGGAGCATTAGCGACGATGTCGCCGCTAGACACATTGAGCGGGGGGCATGATTGCTTTGCTTGTTCGCCGAGCTGGGCAATTTTTTTCTCAGCTGCTCGTTATTTTAACCTTTTATCACTGACAGTACTTCCCGACCGCTCCACTTCAAGATATGTCTATTCAGTAATGCGCTCATAGTTGGTTCTCGGCGGAGACTTTGGTGGTTTCCTCAGGGCATCGATAGTGCGCTTTGCTTTCACCGGATCTACCTTCTCCTCCGGAGGTGGATGTCTCTTTGCTTTCACCCCTTCAAAGAAGTCCTTCACGTGGGCCCGCACGATCATCGCATTTTCCTCCTCGGTCCTCTCGTACGGTAACTTCTCTAGAGGCTTGAGAGGTGGACCATATCTGTATTGCCTCATGCCTCTGCTGGCTGTACTGCTAGACGCCGGAGCAGACGGAGCGGCTGCGGCGCCTGTCTTCTTTCGTGCTTGCTTACGAGGCAGAGGAGAAGGACTACAACGCGCCGGAGCAGCCGGGGCGGCGGCGGGTCTCTTCCGCCCTTGCTGGCGAGGCGGAGAAGTAGGAAGGTGCTGGCTGCTCGGGCGCGCCGGCGCATGCAGAGAAGGAGGCGGAGTACCACCGCGCGCCGGAGAAGGAGGAGGCTGCTGGCTGCTCGGGCGCGCCAGCGCAGGCAAAGAAGGAGGCGGAGTGCCACCACGCGCCGGAGAAGGAGGAGGCTGCTGGCTCTTCGGGCGCGCCGACGCAGGCGGAGAAGAAGGCGGAGTGCCACCATGCGCCGGAGAAGGAGGCCCAGTGCCTTGATCGTCAGTTGCCGGAGGAGGAGGCGGTGGAGGAGGCGGAGTGCCCTAACTTGCCGGAGGAGCAGGACGAGGCGGAGGCATCCAGTTCGGAAGGTTGATGAGCTCCTTCCGCCATAGGCATGGAGTCTTTAGAGCAGAACCCAGCCTAGTCTCCCCTTCATCGGTAGGGTATTCAAGCTGGAGGTCATCAAATCCCTCCGTTATTTCATCCACCATCACCCTAGCATATCCTTCTGGAATCGGCCGGCAGTGAAAAGTTGCGCTTTGTTCAGTAGGATAAACAGAGCCAACAGCCGCCTTGACCTTCAAATTCATCCATCACGTCATAAGGTGGCAATTTTGAGCCTCCGTGATAGCATCCATGGGATAGCTGGCAGGAGCCGTCAAGACATGCTCCGGCTGAAGCAGCTTGGTGGAAGCCACACTGCTTCTCCACTGAGATGGCGGGGTAGCTTCGGGGGAAGTTTTGGCAGGTCGTTTGTTGCGATCTGCTTCTCGTTCCTCTAGCCCCATTACCCTTTCGTGCAGCGCCCGCAGTTGGCTCTGCTCCAGTTTCTTCCTCCTCTCGTGGGTTTTGTAACCCCCTGCATCCGGAAAACCAACCTTCCACGGAATGGAGCCTGGCGTGCCTCGTGTCCGTCCAGGGTGCTCAGGATTCCCGAGGGCCATTGTGAGCTCGTCCTTCTCCCTGTCTGGAACGAACGTCCCTTGCTGCGCTGCATTGATATACTGCCGAAGCCTTGTGACTGGTGTTTTCAGTTGCTCGTCCTTCCCATGGCACTTCCCTGTTACAGGGTCCAAGGTTTCGCCAGCATCGAAGAACCAAGTCCGGCAACGTTCTGGCCATCTCATTGTCTCTGGTTCGATCCCTTTATCAAGCAGATCATTCTCAGCCTTGGACCACTTAGGTCGGGCTTGCAGGTAGCCACCTGACTCCGTGCGATGGTGAAACTTCTTCTTCGCAGCATTTTGCTTGTTTGTCACCAACATTTTCTTACTCTTTTCCAATGTCGTGTAGGCCACAAATGTGGGCCAGTGATCTCTGATGTTCTCATATTTGTCGATGAATTCTGGTGTCTCTTCTTTGGCGACAAACTTTTTCAGCTCTTTCCTCCACCTCCTGAATAGGCCTGCCATCTTCTTAAGAGCACAAGACTTGATTAATTGCTCTTTAACTGGCTTCTCCGCATCCTCCTTTGGCGGTAGGGTGAAATTTGCCTTTAGCTCAGTCCAAAGATCATCTTTCTACATATCATTGACATAAGACACCTAAGGGTCTTCCTCCTTAGGCTTATACCATTGGTGGATGCTGATCGGGATATTGTCCCTAACAAGAACCCCGCACTGAGCAACAAATGCATTCTTTGTCCGGATGGGTTCAATCGGTTCGCCATCGCGCGCGATTGCTGTGATCTCAAACTTTTCATCCGAGCTCAACTTTTTCTTCGGGCCTCGTCTCCTTACCGAAGTTGTGCTCGATCCGGAGGGTAGAAAAAGGAAGAAAGACGAGAGTTAATTAATATGTGTACATATACCAAAACAATGAATGCATCAATTAACTAGTCAGCACGGGCTTAACTAATATATATATACCTGGCCGGACTCGGTTCGGTCACCGGAGCAGTCAGCACGGTCTCCTTCCTGTACCTCCATTGGGTCATCACCGGAGCCATCATGAACATAGCCCTCTTCTTGTACCGGCATTAATGGGCCGGAGCCATCATGAACATGGCCCTCTTCTTCACCCAGTCCTTCCAGCTGACCAACGGTGTCGTTGAAAAATGACGCAACGACATCAGTTCCTTCTGCGATTATCTTCCCCAACATTGCTTCTGTTGCTTCGTCTCGGTAGTGCTCCATAGTTTCTGCAAATATTTACAACATGTCAATTATTATTCAAACATGGTACAGATGGATATATATTAGTGGCAAACGTAAAACTAGCTAGCTAATCACAATAAGGAATCATGTTAGTGGCCTCGACGCTGCTTCTCTAGGGTTTGGGGTGGCCTAGACAACGCTTCAAGGGTTTGGGGTGGCCTCGACACAACGCTTCAAGGGTTTGGGGTGGCCTCGACGACAACGCCCTTTTAACTTGGTAAATTTGGGTGGCCTCAAAAGAGTTTGTCGGGTAGGGGCGCAGCGGGAGGGGGTAGGAGACAAACATCGTTTTTTCTCTAGTGTTTGGGTGTCCTGAAGAGTTTTGGTCGAGCAAGAGGGCCGAGGGGGGGTATATCGACGACGACAGAGGAGAAGATCGAAGAAAAAAAAGAAGAAGAAAAAAGAGGAGAAGAAGAAAGGAATAGAGGAGAAGAAGAAAAAATAGAATATTTTCTATTTTTTCTTCTTCTCCTCTATTCCTTTCTTCTTCTCCTCTTCCTTTTCTTCTTTTTTCCTCTTCTTCTTTATTTCTCCTCTTCTTCCTCTCCTCTTCTTCTCCTTTCTTCCTCTTTTTATTTTCCTTTTTCCTCTCCTTCTTTTTCTTCTTCTTCTTCCTTCTTCTTCTTTTCTTCCTTTTCCTTATTTTACTTTTTCCTCTACACTAACCTAAAATGCACTAACCTAAAATCGATATCTACTAACAAACTAAATAAAAAATTAATACATATATTAAAAAACATATATAAATAAAAAATTCTATGAACATTATATTCATACATAGATAGCCACATCCATTCATCATATAGCTACCACATACATATATACATTATATATATATATGAAAAAATGCAATGAACAAAAAAATACACTTATGAAAAAATACTATGAAGATGTACACATATATACACATACAAACACATATACACAAAAAAATACAAAAAAAGCTATGAAAAATGCAAGGCAGGGGCGGCGGGGTGGCGCGCGGCGCCAGCGCAGGGCAGGGGCAGCGGCGCGCGGCGGCCGCACAGGACAAGGGCCGCGCGCGGCGGCCGTGCAGGGCAGGGGCGGCGGCGCAGCGGTCGCGCAGGGCAGGGGCGGCGGCGGGCAGCCTGACAGCGTCGGTGGCGGCGGCGACGGCGAAGGCGAGCAGCCCGACGGCGTCGGTGGCGGAGGTGACGGCAAGGTGCAGCAGGGGCGTCGGGCGACGACGGTGACGAAGAGGAGCAGGGGGCGTCGGGGGAGAAGTGGGGGATTTGGTCGAAAACTGCTAAGTGATGTATATATATCAAGAGCATTGGTCCCTGTTCGTGGCACGAACCGGGACCAATGCTCCCTTTAGTCCCGGTTGGTGCCACCAACCGTGACCAAAGGCCTCTTTTCAGCAGCCCTTGGCCCCGGTTGGTGCCACCAACCGGGACTAAAGGGTGGGCATTGGTACCGGTTGGTGCCATGAACCGGGACCAATGCCCCCCTTTAGTCCCGGTTGGTGCCGCTAACCGGGACCAAAGGCCCCTGCGCTTCCCGTGTCGCGGCCAAAATTTAGTCCCACCTCGCTAGTTGAGAGGGGCTCGGAGTGGTTTATAAGCCCTGCTGCGGCTACCCTCTCGAGCTCCTCTCAAATGCAGGCTTACGTGCCTAATCTCACACTATGCTGCTGTGGGCCTATTGGGCCTTCTGCGGGCCTGAATCCTGGCCTAGGTTGGGTTTCTAATCGTATTCTGGCCGTGGTGGCCCAATAGGTGGCAGTTTTTTTTGTTTTTTTCCTAGTTTTTTTTTGTTTTTTGCATTATTTATTTTCTTTTGTTTTTTGCTTTATTTTTTAATTCTTTTGCTTTTAGGTCAGAAAAATTATAAACTTTTTGTTAGTGCCATTTGTTTTAGAAAAATTATTTTGTTTTTTCTTTTCTTTGTTGCTTTATTTATTTTATTTTGTTTCTACTTACAACAAAATACTTATTGTTGCTATTTTTATTTATTTTATTAAAGCTTATGTTTAATTATTTTTCTTTTAAGTCACAAAAATTATAAACTTTCTGTTAGTGCCATTAGTTTTCAAATTTGAATAGTTAAAATTTGAATTCTTTGAAATTTGTGTCAATCACAAGTTTGTGATTAACTTTCCTAAAAAAATGAACATAGATGCGCCTATAGAGAAAAAAGGTCCAGACGAACCGGGACCAATGGCCCACGTGGCTGCCCTCTTGAGAGTGTTCTTGGTGAGAACATAGTTGACAAGGAACGAACCGGGATTAATGGTATTACGAGGGACAAACCATAAGACATTAAAGCATTTCAAATGAACTCTAAAAAAGTTGAAAGTTGGCATGGTATCATAATTTCACCCACATAGCATGTGCATGTACAAAACGGACAATGGTATCATACTCGTCTGTTACAAAGTTGGCATGGTATCATCATAATAGTTGCGGGAGAAAGTCTTCACTTTTTCTTCGCTTGTGTCATTTGCTTATTGCGCCGTAACAATGGATAATCTTCATCGTTTATCAGGATGCTGGGGTCAGCCTTGACTTTGAAGGGAGGAATTTCATGAAACTTTTCATAATCTTCAGACATGTCTGTCTTGCCCTCCACTCCCACGATGTCCCTTTTTCCTGAAAGAACTATGTGGCGCTTTGGCTCATCGTATGATGTATTCGCTTCCTTATCTTTTCTTTTTCTCGGTCTGGTAGACATGTCCTTCAGATAGATAACTGTGCCACATCATTGGCTAGGACGAATGGTTCGTTAGTGTACCCAAGATTTTTCAGATCCACTGTTGTCATTCCGTACTATGGGTCTACATGTACCCCGCCTCCTGACAGATTGACCCATTTGCACTTAAACAAAGGAACCTTAAAATCATGTCCGTAGTCAAGTTCCCATATGTCCACTATGTAACCATAATATGTGTCCTTTACCCTCTCGGTTGTGGCATCAAAGCGGACACCGCTGTTTTGGTTGGTGCTCTTTTGATCTTGGTCAATCGTGTAAAATGTATTCCCATTTATCCCGTATCCTTTCCAAATCGTAACATTCGAAGATGGTACCCTGGACAACAAGTACAACTCATCACAAACAGTGTTGTCACCTCTGAGACGTGTTTCCAACCAACTGCTGAAAGTCCTAATGTGTTCACATGTAATCCAGTCGTCGCACTGCTCCGGGTGTTTGGAGCGCAGACTGTTCTTGTGTTGATCGACATACGGGGTCACCTAGGTAGAGTTCTGTAGAACTGTGTAGTGTGCTTGAGACCAAGAATATTCGTCCCTGCATATTATTGAGTCCCTTCCAAGCGTGCCTTTTCCAGTCAGTCTCCCCTCATACCGCGATTTAGGGAGACCTATCTTCTTAAGGCCAGGAATGAAGTCAACACAAAACCCGATGACATCCTCTGTTTGATGGCCCATGGAGATGCTTCCTTCTGGCCTAGAGCGGTTACGGACATATTTCTTTAGGACTCCCATGAACCTCTCAAAGGGGTACATATTGTGTAGAAATACGGGGCCCAAAATGACAATCTCGTCGACTAGAAGAACTAGGACATGCATCATGATATTGAAGAAGGATGGTGGGAACACCAGCTCGAAACTGACAAGACATTGCACCACATCACTCCATAGTCTACGTATGATTTCTGGATCAATCACCTTCTGAGAGATTGCATTGAGGAATGCACATAGCTTCACAATGGCTAATCGGACGTTTTCTGGTAGAAGCCCCCTCAATGCAACCGGAAGCAGTTGCGTCATAATCACGTGGCAGTCATGAGACTATAGGTTCTGGAACTTTTTCTCTGGTATATTTATTATTCCCTTTATATTCGATGAGAAGCCAGTCGGGACCTTCATACTAAGCAGGCATTCAAAGAACATTTCCTTCTCTTCTTTGGTAAGAGCATAGCTAGCAGGACCTTCATACTGCTTTGGAGGCATGCCGTCTTTTTCGTGCAAATGTTGCAGGTCCTTCCGTGCTTCAGCTGTATCTTTTGTCTTTCCATACACGTCCAAGAAGCCTAGCAGGTTCACGCAAAGGTTCTTCATCACGTGCATCACGTCAATTGAAGAGCGGACCTCTAGGTCTTTCCAGTAGGGTAGGTCCCAAAATATAGATTTCTTCTTCCACATGGGTGCGTGTCCCCCAGCATCATTTGGAATAGCTAGTGCGCCGGGACCCTTTTCAAAGATTGCGTGTAAATCATTGACCATAGCAAGTATGTGATCACCGGTATGCATGGCGGGCTTCTTCCGGTGATCTACCTCGCCTTTGAAATGCTTGCCTTTCTTTCGACATTGATGGTTGGTCGGATGAAATTGACGATGGCCCAGGTACACATTCTTCCTGCAGCTTCCCAGGTATATACTTTCAGTGTCAAGTAAACAGTGCGTGCATGCGTGGTATCCCTTGTTTGTCTGTCCTGAAAGGTTACTGAGAGCAGGCCAATCGTTGATGGTCACGAATAGCAACGCCTTTAGGTTAAATTCCTCATGTTTGTGCTCATCCCACGTACGTACACCATTTCCATTCCACAGCTGTAAAAGTTCTTTAACTAATGGCCTTAGGTACACATCAATGTCGTTGCCGGGTTGCTTAGGGCCTTGGATGAGAACTGGCATCATAATGAACTTCCGCTTCATGAACATCCAAGGAGGAAGGTTATACATACATAGAGTCACGGGACAGGTGTTGTGATTGCTGCTCTGCTCCCCGAAAGGATTAATGCCATCCGCGCTTAAAGCAAACCATACGTTCCTTGGGTCACGTGCAAACTCAGCGCAGTACTTTCTCTCGATTTTTCTCCACTGCGATCCATCAGCGGGTGCTCTCAACTTCCCGTCTTTCTTATGGTTCTCACCGTGCCATCGCATCAACTTGGCATGCTCTCCGTTTCTGAACAGACGTTTCAACCGTGGTATTATAGGAGCATACCACATCACCTTCGCAAGAACCCTCTTCCTGGGGGGGGGGGGGTCGCCGTCAACATCACTAGGGTCATCTCGTCTGATCTTATACCGTAATGCACCGCATACCGGGCATGCGTTCAGATCCTTGTACGCACCGCGGTAGAGGATGCAGTCATTAGGGCATGCATGTATCTTCTGCACCTCCAATCCTAGAGGGCATACGACCTTCTTTGTTGCGTATGTACTGTCGGGCAATTCTTTATCCTTTGGAAGCTTCTTCTTCAATATTTTCAGTAGCTTCTCAAATCCTTTGTCTCGCACAGCATTCTCTGCCTTCCACTGCAGCAATTCCAGTATGGTACCGAGCTTTGTGTTGCCATCTTCGCAATTGGGGTACAACCCTTTTTTTGTGATCCTCTAACATGCGATCGAACTTCAGCTTCTCCTTTTGACTTTCGCATTGCGTCCTTGCATCGACAATGACCCGGCGGAGATCATCATCATCGGGCACATCGTCTGGTTCCTCTTGATCTTCAGCAGCTTCGCCGGTTGCAGCATCATCGTGCACATCGTCTGGTTCCTCTTGATGTTCAGTAGCATCACCGTATTCAGGGGGAACATATTTGTCATTGTACTCTTCTTCTTCGTCATCTTCCATCATAACTCCTATTTCTCCATGCCTCGTCCAAACATTATAGTGTGGCATGAAACCCTTGTAAAGCAGGTGGGTGTGAAGGATTTTCTGGTCAGATTAAGACTTCGTATTCCCACATATAGGGCATGGACAACACATAAAACCATTCTGCTTGTTTGCCTCAGCCACTTCAAGAAAATCATGCATGCCCTTAATGTACTCGGAGGTGTGTCTGTTACCGTACATCCATTGCCGGTTCATCTGCGTGCATTATATATAATTAAGTGTGTCAAAAATCATTACAGAACATCATGAATAGATAACTAAGTGACCAAATTAATAGAAGTTCATCATCACATTAAAACCAAAGTACATACATAGTTCTCATCTTCAAGCGAAAATCATTACAAAACAACATAAAGCTCTATAGAGCATCTAAATTAATTAAACCATACATTGAAACTATGTAAAACATTTCAATGCGAAAACAAATGTGATCATAATCGCAACCAAGGTAACAACTGATCCAACGGCATAATGATACCAAGCCTCGGTATGAATGGCATATTTTCTAATCTTTCTAATCTTCAAGCGCATTGCATCCATCTTGATCTTGTGATCATCGACGACATCCGCAACATGCAACTCCAATATCATCTTCTCCTCCTCAATTTTTCTTATTTTTTCCTTCAAGAAATTGTTTTCTTCTTCAACTAAATTTAACCTCTCGACAATAGGGTCGGTTGGAATTTCCGGTTCAACAACTTCCTAGATAAATAAAATCTATGTCATGTTGGTCGGCATAATTTTCATAAACAATAAATGAACCAATAGTTATGAAAAGATAATATATACCACATCCGAATCATAGATAGGACGAGGGCCGACGGGGGCGGATACTGTCGTGGTTCTAAGTCTGACAGTAGTGTAGGGGGGTATTAAGGAGAGGCAAGATCCTAGATATGGGGTAGTTGTGCACACAAGTGTTTTACGAGTTCAGGCCCTTCTCGGAAGAAGTAACAGCCCTACGTCTCGGAGCCAGGAGGCGGTCGACTAGATTATATGTGTGAGAGTTACAGGGGTGCGAACCCCTCTACCAGTGGAGGGGGGTGGCTTATATAGAGGACGCCAAGACCCCAGCCAACCCACATAGCGGAGGGTTAAAGTACATTAAGGTCCGGCGTTACTGGTAACGCCTTACATAAGGTGTCATCATGACCATAAAGACTACTTAATTACAGACCGTTTGGATACAGAGTAGATCTTGAACTCCTGGTGGTCGAGTGAGTCTTCATGGTCGAGTGTCTCCATGTTCGTCGAGTGTCTTCTAGTCCGTCGAGTGGAGTTCCTCTTGGTCGACTGGAAGACGGCTTCTTCTAAAAGATGTCCTTGGGGAGGGTACCTTGGACAGGTCCATGACCCTACCCTAGGTACATGACTTCATCATTAGCCCCTGAATGGATCGAGGTTTGAGTGAGGAAGGAGTTGGCAAATTTTCCGACCTGTTTCCTGGTGTTGTAAAGGTGGTTTGCTCTGGATCAATGACTTTCAAGTGAGGATGTCAACTTTCTTTCAGTCGCCTTGATCCATTCTTCATATCTGTCGAGTGAACTTTATGAACTTGGAGATTTCCGAGCGACGGATCGCAGGAGATCTTCCGTCTAACAAGTTGCCCTACGGTTAGCGGATTTAGTGGGATCTGAATTTTGGGAAGCGCGTGAAGCGGAGAAGACCGCGGTACTCGGATGGGATAAGGCAGAGACGCCTTGATTCCCACGCCGCCTTTTTTGCCACGTATCGCATGTGCGACTGTTTCGGGATTTGACAGGATTGCCCGGGCCTACCCGTCAGCCACTCGTAAGCGACTCCATATAAGGGACCGGGCGGAGGTTTTTGAACAATGCTCCCTTATTTTCCCTCCATCATCTCGAGATTCCCCCGCTGCGTTCGCCAACTGCTCAGCACCGCTGCTCCGTTCCATTCTCGTCGGCAACAATGGTGAAGGAGAGGACGGCGTCTTTCGAGCAGGCGAAGAAGGCGACGACAAAGGTGAAGGGGAGAGCGACCAGTCAAGGCGGATCCTCATCACAGTCCCGTCTGCCGCAAGGTTGGATGCAGGGTGATTGGATCTGCTCGACCATCACCCAAAAGGATCTCGACGACCTGGCCAGCGAAGGCCTGATTGCGCATGGGGCAGCGAGGCTCCCGAGGACGGAGTGGCAGCCGCAGCCTCAGGAGGGTGAGTGTGTCCTCTTAGCGACTCATGTAGATCGTGGGTTCTCTCTGCCATCGCATCCTTTCTTTCGAGGGTTTCTGAATTTCTTCAGGGCTCAGCTTCACCACTTTACACCCAATTCCATTGTCTATCTCGCCGCTTTTGTATCTTTGTGTGAAAACTTCTTGGGTTGTCGGCCGCACTGGGGCCTCTTCAAACACATATTCACTTGTCGCTCTCAGACGGTGAAAACGGCGAACCCAAATGGCGAGAGAGCTCAGGTAATCCAGATATGTGGGGGTCTTGGGGTCCAGATGAGGAGTAAGAGTGCTTTCCCGGCTATGACCCTTCCCGAGTCAGTCAGAGGGTGGCAGTCGACCTGGTTCTACTGCCAAGACCAGCCGACGCCAGGGCAGTCGACTGGGCTCCCTCCCTTTTCTATGAGTCGAGTGAACAAGCCATCATCTCTGAAAGTAGTTCCGGAGGAGAAGGCTCAAGTAAAAATGCTGATGGAGCGGGTAGTCCAGTTGATTCGCAACGGTGTGACTGGCATGGATCTTCTAGAGGTTTTCCTTCGGCGGCGCATCCAACCACTCCAGTACCGAGGCCACCCGATGTGGTTGTATTCTGGTACTGAAGACACCACTCGGGTCCACCCAGAGGAGGTCGACGATGCCACACTGGAGAGGTGGATGACTGCCATCACAGGGAACAAGGACAACCCTCGTGGAGCCAGGAGGATCCCTCCACTCGACCAATCTTATGAGGCAGACAAGGTATGACCACTTTTCTCCGATTGTACTCATGTTTCGTCTGTTCTGTTTCGTCGCGGACCAGTTGATTGACTTTTGTCTTGCTTGTTGTCTTTCAGGAGACCACTGAGTTGTATCCGATGCCCAACGGGGCGCAAGCGCAGGCCAAGGAGGAGGAAGGAAGTGGAGGTAAAAGTTAAGAGGAGTGGGAATCGGATGGTGATGAGGGTGACGAAGATGCAGGCTCCGATGAGGAGGAAGAGGAGGAGGAAGTTGTGCCTCCCCGTTCTGAAAGAAGGTCCAAGCTCGCCCACGACCCTGCGGTCGAACGCGGCAAGGGAGTCGTGTCTACTGGTGAATCGACGAAACGCCCTCGGACGACTTCACCGGCGCCGACTGAGAAGGCGTCGAAGCAACCCCGAGCGGCCCCGATAAAACCGGCGAAGGCCCTACCGAAGATGAGGATGGAGATCCCGACCGTTTCTGGGTAACAGCATAACTCATGTTTTCCCTTTTAACATGGATATATTCTTGGTCGACTCAATCGCTGACCGACTGATTTTTGAAATCGCAGTGCTGCTACTTCTGAAACTTTAGCCAGGCATGAGGATCAAGAAATGGAAGATGCTGCTACTTCTCATCCTGGTATGATCTGTGCAGTTTCGCTTTCGATCGATTGGATCTTTATTTTTGACTTTGAACTTCTTCTGCAGCTCCACCTAGCGTTATCATCGAACTCCGTGACGATGACGATGAAGCGCCACTGAGGCAGAGGAGGAGCAGGAAGGCGACTATTGGCAAGGCTGCTCAGGTTGTGTCAGCACCTGAACCGCTGATTCCGAAGGGGAGCAATGTTGCTCGGGCTACCGTGTCCTTTGCGGAGCCGTTGATGGTTGCCCGCCCTTCATCGTCGAGTGTTGATCCACCTTCTCTCTTCCCCACATACCATGTCCCGGAGGACCAAGCAAGCGCTACCAAAGAAGCCATTCGTCAAGCAGGGATCATGATGGAGCAGGTGAAAGCGATCCGAACCGCCAGCCAAGAAGCTTATGACGCGAGTTCAGCTCTTCAGAGCAATGTCCAGGTTAGTTGGATGCCGACTGAAAATCTTAATGTTTGTCATGCACCCACTGGGTGTGTCAATTGGAATGTCAGGATTAGTGGGGGCACGCTGAGTGCACCCACTGGGTGTAGTCCCCGGGACTACGGTGGACTGCTGGCAGTCGACTGTGGTCTTTGTGTCTTGAAATTTCTCACTTTTACTTGTTTCACTCGAATTGGTCGAGTGGGATCATGGAACCGGTGGGGGCACGCTGAGTGCACCCACTGGGTGTAGTCCCCGAGACCGTGGTCGACTGCTGGCAGTCGACTATGGTCTGAATAATTCTTCGTTTTTTTGTCTAACTGATGGCAGTTAGCTGCTTCCGGTCGACTGATCGACTCTGAGTCTAGCTGATAGAACTAGTGGGGGCACGCTGAGTGCACCCACTGGGTGTAGTCTCCGAGACTACAGTTGAATGTTTAGATTCAGCTGTAGTCTTAGAAATACTACGATTTTTCTCTTAGTCACTCGGAAGTGATCTGTCTTTGATGTCTGACGACTGAACTTTCGCAGAAATCTTGTGACCTTGTTTATCGTTATACCGAGTTGGAGAACAAGCATATCCATCTTGAACTTGACCTGAAGCTTGTCCAAGAGAACTTCACGAAGTTGAAGGAGGAGGCAAAAGGTATGTTTGGTGAGAATCTTGACGACTGTCTTTGCTTCTTGCCTGTCTCTGAGTCTGATCTTATTGTGATTTTTGCAGAAAAACTGAAGGTTCTCTGAAGAAGAAGGACCTTGACCTCGCCGAGGCGCAGAAAGCGGCTTCGGACAAGACAAAACTTGCAGAAGAGAAGTTGGCTTCTGTCAGCAAACTTGAAGAGGAAAACACTAATCTGAAAGCTGATCTCGACGTGGCCAACCAGGAAGTCACTCGACTGAAGAATGCCAATATGGTCCTGAGCGACAAAGCTGGCGAACTGGCGGGAAAGAAGAATGACTTGGAGGTTTATCTGGGAGGACTCGCCAAGAAGCTATTCCTCATGCTCAAAGGTAACCTCTTATATCCGACTGGTAATTACTGACTTGATGTAGGACCATTAGCTTATCCTTGAATTGTGTCCACAGAATTCTGCCAAAACTTTGAAGAGGAGACTAGTCGAGTGGAGACTGGCTTGGATCCCATCAACTCTCCAGTGAAAGATGAAACCGCTATGAACATGCTCCGCCTCGAGTCTCGCGTTGCTACAGTGGTCGACTACCTTGCAAGACTGAAGGCAGCAATGTCGCGCATCGACACATCACTCTGGCCAGAAGAAACGCTTCAGAACGACCTTGAGTCACTGATGACTCGAATGAACGAAGTTCCAAGTCGAGTGCAAGAATGGAAGAAGTCTTCTGCCAGGTGTGGTGCTGACGTCGCTCTGTCCTTAGTCCGCGTCCACTGCAAGGAAGCGAGAGAAGACAAGCTGGTGTCTCCCAAGGTGGCCAACACCAGGAAGCATGCCTGAGCACTTCTGGATCCATAGGACGTTATCCGAACTTGGTTTATCGTTGAAATATGTTTGCTTCTGCTTTCGAACAACCATCTTTCTTGGGTTGGAATATATACTAGTGTCTGTAATGCTCTTTTGCAGGTACGAAAGAAGCACAAATTGCAATCGACTTGTACTCGTCATGTTTAGGCGAGTGCTGGGCAGCAGTCAAGCCTCCGAGTGGGAAACTTGTTCTCCACTCGACCGGATTTTTGAAACTTAGGCGAGCACTGGGCTGCAGCTAAGCCCTCGAGTGGGAGGTTTGCTTTCCACTCGGTAGGATTTTTAGAAACTTAGGCGAGCACTGGGCTGCAGCTAAGCCCCCGAGTGGGAGGTTTGCTCTCCACTCGGTAGGATTTTTAGAAACTTAGGCAAGCACTGGGCTGCAGCTAAGCCCCCGAGTGGGAGGTTTGCTCTCCACTCGGTAGGATTTTTAGAAACTTAGGCAAGCACTGGGCTGCAGCTAAGCCCCCGAGTGGGAGGTTTGCTCTCCACTCGGTAGGATTTTTAGAAACTTAGGCGAGCACTGGGCTGCAGCTAAGCCCCCGAGTGGGAGGTTTGCTCTCCACTCGGTAGGATTTTTAGAAATTTAGGCGAGCACTGGGCTGCAGCTAAGCCCCCGAGTGGGAGGTTTGCTCTCCACTCGGTAGGATTTTTAGAAACTTAGGCGAGCACTGGGCTGTAGCTAAGCCCCCGAGTGGGAGGTTTGCTCTCCACTCGGTAGGATTTTTAAAAACTTAGGCGTGCACTGGGCTGCAGCTAAGCCCCCGAGTGGGAGGTTTGCTCTCCACTCGGTAGAATTTTTATAAACTTAGGTGAGCACTGGGCTGCAGCTAAGCCCCCGAGTGGGAGGTTTGCTCTCCACTCGGTAGGATTTTTAGAAACTTAGGCGAGCACTGGGCTGCAGCTAAGCCCCCGAGTGGAAGGCTAGCTTACCACTCAGCAGGATTTTGTTTAACTTAGGCGAGTACTTGGACTGCAGCTAAGCCTCCGAGTGGAAGGCTGGCTTACCACTCGGTAGGAATTTGTTTAAACTTAGGCGAAACGGATTCGCAGCTAAGCCTCCGAGTGGAAGGCTGGCTTAGCACTCGGTAGGATTTTTTTTACAAACTTAGGCGAAACGGGTTCGCAGCTAAGCCACCCACTGGGGGACAGATTTATGAGAACAAAAGCAACAACAATCACTGAGAAAATTATGAAACTCTTGTCTTTGATGAATACACTACAGAAGTACTTTTATTACAACTCATCCGAGTGAAAACTTAAGTATAAAAGGGGCGGAGCAGGTCCGCATTCCAGGCTCGTGGCTCGTCAATCTGGTGATCGACGTTGTAAAGGCGGTATGCTCCATTGTGGAGAACTTTGGTAACAATGAAGGGGACTTCCCAAGTAGGGGCGAGTTTGTGCGGCTTCTGTTGGTCGGCTCGGAGGACCAAGTCTCCTTCTTGGAAGGCTCGGCTCTTCATGTTTCTGGCGTAGAATCGACGCAAGTCTTGCTGATAGATGGTCGATCGGATCATGGCCATCTCTCTTTCCTCTTCTAGGAGGTCGACTGCATCCTGCCAGGCTAGTTCTGCTTCGGCTTCAGAGTAGAGCTCGACTCGCGGCGCATTGTGAAGCAGGTCGCTCGGCAGAACTGCTTCAGCTCCGTAGACCAGAAAGAACGGAGTCCTCCTGGTCGACCGATTTGGAGTAGTCCTCAATCCCCAAAGAACTGATGGAAGTTCGTCGACCCACACGCCTGCTGCGTGCTTAAGGTCGCGCATCAACCGAGGTTTCAGTCCTTTGAGAATCAGGCCGTTTGCTCTTTCTGCTTGTCCATTCGACTGAGAGTGGGCGACTGAAGTGTAGTCGACTCGTGTGCCTTGAGAAGCGCAGAAAGCCTTGAACTGATCGGAGTCGAAGTTTGACCCATTATCAGTGATGATACTATGCGGAACTCCATATCTGAATATTAATTCTCGGATGAAGCCGATGGCAGTGCCTGCATCAAGATTTTTAATGGGCTTGGCCTCGATCCACTTGGTGAACTTGTCGACTGCCACCAGTACATGAGTAAAGCCGCTCCTGCCAGTCCTCAGTGGTCCAACCATATCTAAACCCCAAACAGTGAAAGGCCAGACGATCGGGATGGTCTTCAAGGCTGAGGAAGGTTTATGTGACATGTTGGAGTAGAACTGACAACCTTCGCATCTGTCAACTATCTCTTTCGCCATTTCATTTGCTCTGGGCCAGTAAAAACCCGCTCTGTATGCTTTAGCCACGATGGTCCGAGAGGACGCATGATGGCCATAGGTCCCCGAGTGGATGTCATTGAGAATCATTCGACCCTCTTCCGGTGTTATGCATTTTTGGCTGACCCCAGTCGCGCTTTCTCTGTACAATTGTCCCCTCATGACAGTAAAGGCTTTGGATTGGCGGACGATCTCCCGAGCCTCTTCTTCATTCTCTGGGAGCTCTTTCCTCAGGATATAGGCGATATAGGGCACTGTCCAGTCGAGAGTGATGACCAGAACTTCCATGATTAAGTCGACCACAGCTGGGACCTCGACTTCAGTCGGATCTGTGGCGCTTTTTGGCTGCGGGGCTTCCTCAGTGAAAGGATCTTCTTGAACCGACGGCATGTTAACATGCTCCAAAAACACGCCACTCGGAATGGCTTCTCTTTTGGAACCTATCTTCGCCAAGTCATCGGCTGCTTGATTTTTCAGTCGGGGGACGTGATGGAGCTCTAATCCCCCAAATTTCTTCTCCAGCTTTCTGACTGCATTGCAGTAACCAGTCATGGCTGGGCTTCTGACGTCCCACTCCTTCATCACTTGGTTGACCACCAAGTCCGAGTCACCGTAGACCATGAGGCGACGGATGCCGAGTGAAATGGCCATATGCAACCCGTACAAGAGTGCTTCGTATTCTGCTTCATTGTTGGAGGAATCAAAGTGAATCTGGAGTACATATCTGAGCTTATCTCCTCGGGGGGAAACCAGCACTACCCCGGCACCGGAACCATTCAGCATTTTGGATTCGTCGAAGAACATAGTCCAGTGCTCCGAGTGAACTTGAGTCGGTAACTGCTATTCAGTCCACTCGGCGAGGAAATCTGCTATTGCTTGGGACTTGATAGCTTTCTTTGCCTCAAATCTGATATCCAGGGGAAGGAGTTCAATCGCCCATTTTGCCACTCGACTAGTTGCGTCTCTGTTGTGCAGAATCTCTGATAAGGGGGCGTCGCTGACGACTGTGATGATATGGTCAGAGAAGTAGTGAGCAACTTTCTTCGTGGTCATATAAATCCCATATACAAGCTTCTGATAGTGAGGGTATCATTGCTTGGATGGGGTAAGGACTTCGGAAATGTAATATACTGGGCGCTGAACTTTGAAGGTTTTCCCTTCTTCTTCCCGCTCGACCGTAAGTACAGTAATGACGACTTGTCCTGTGGCTGCAATGTAAAGCAGCAAAGGCTTTTTGCTGATCGGGACAGCAAGCACCGGCTGGGTGGAAAGCAGGGTTTTCAGCTCTGCAAACGCTGCGTCAGCTTCAGGAGCCCACTCGAACTTGTCTGACTTCTTCATCAGTCGGTAAAGAGGCAATGCCTTCTCACCGAGACGAGAGATGAATCGACTTAAAGCGGCCAAGCAACCAATAAGCTTCTGAACATCGTGCACATGCACAGGTCGTTTCATTCGGAGTATAGTGCCTACTTTCTCTGGGTTTGCATCGGTTCCTCATTCGGAAACGAGAAAACCAAGTAACTTTCTGTAAGTGCATCTAGTGCCCCTTAGTGATTTTGGTGTATTGAAGACTTATA
This sequence comes from Triticum aestivum, assembly GCF_018294505.1. Lineage (NCBI taxonomy): Eukaryota > Viridiplantae > Streptophyta > Magnoliopsida > Poales > Poaceae > Triticum > Triticum aestivum. Next base: position 599,026,875 of record NC_057807.1, read on the forward strand.
GGTTAAGGGACTAATGCGTTTGTGAGTGTACACAGGTCTATAAGTCTATGAGGAGTTTGATATTTACAGAGAAAGTCGACCCCTAAAAATGAAGTTCTTCAACTGAAGACTTTGATATTCTGAAGACTTTTTGAAGACTTTGAAATTGAAGAAATTGGTGTGACCTTGAAAACTTGGTGTTCATTTGTGGAACATGAAGCGTGAAGACTTTTGTTTTCGTAGTTTCATTTTCTCTTTCTTGAGTCATAGGAAACACCGTACTGTTAAAGGGGGTCGAGGAAATACTAAGGAAAAATTTCCATGTGATGCTCAACTCAAAATCCTACACCTACCAATCCCTTCGAATGAAGCCTTTGGAAATCTCATACAGTTCAGTCACTTTCTTCAGTGACAGAGACGAAGTTCTTCTGGTCGCTAATGAATTTGTTCTGACTGAGGAGTTAGGAATTCGTCAGTGCGAATTACCTACATAGTGAGGAACATGATAGCCCTGAGGAATTTGAGAGTTAAATTTCCGACCGTTGCTGTGCTGCGCGCCAGCTGTCCCATAATATCTTATCCACCTAATGGTCATATCATTGAGGGGCATTTATGTCTTATCATGTCGGGCTGCTCCCTAGGCTATAAATAGCCGCCCCCTACAACCACTAGTTGGTTGGCTGCTCCGAGAGAACTTGACACTTGTCATTTGAGAGCAACCCATCCTCCAAGGACTTTGAGCGAAAATCATCAAGTGAGGAAAATCCCAAACCCAAACACCTACAAAACCCAAAGTGATTGAGCATCACTGAAGAAATTGATCCCGCGTGGATCTGACGCTTGTTACCTTTGAAGATTGTGCTTCTTCCAGATGGTTAGGCGTCAAGGTCTAGAGAATCCAAGAGGAATTGTGGATCACCGAGTGACCAAGTCTGTGAAGGTTTGGAAGTCGCCTGAAGACTTACCACGAGGGATTGGACGGGATCTGTGTGATCTTAGTTCAAGGAGAATACGGTGAGGACTGGGTGTCCTGAGCTGCGTGCTCAGTGACTGGGTGTCCGGGACTGCGTGTCCTCGAGTTTAAATACTCAGCCGCTCCAACCAGACGTACAACTGAGACAGCAGTTGGAACTGGTCTACCAAATCATTGTCTTCACCAACCTACTGGTTCTATTTCCTCAACCCTTTAATTTCCTCATTACTGTGTTGAGTGTTTGTTCATATCTGTGTTTGAAGACTTTGACTGAAGACTTTCTCAATTTCCTCAGTTCAATTAATTTAGTCTGTTTGTCTTCATCTTGTGTTATCCTGTGATTACGCTTTCTGTACTCTGTGCTAGTCTTCATTTCATCATGATGACCATGCTTGTATTCTGTTATGCTTACTTCTGAGTACTTATTCCGCTGCTAATAGTTCTTCGCTAAGGAATTTCCTCACCGGCAAATTCGTCAGTGAAGAATTCATAAAAATCGCCTATTTACCCCCCCTCTAGTCGACATAACGCACTTTCAATTGGTATCAGAGCAAGGTACTCCCTTGTTCTGTGTGATTTTGGTTTAACCGCCTGGAGTTTTAGTTATGTCGACCGCAGGTATGATCAAGGTCTCGGCTGGGTGTCCTACCTTCGATGGAACGGACTACCCCTACTGGAAAAACAAGATGCGAATGCATCTCGAGGCAATTGACAACGATCTCTGGTATGTGGTGGAAAATGGTGTTCCCTCTGTTTCACCCTCACTGAACGCTACCGATGTGAAGAGATTCAAGCTACTCGATTCTCAAGCGAAGAATATCATATGTGGCCATCTGAGTAAAGGACAGTATGGAAGAGTGAGTGCTTTGGAAACTGCTAAGCTTATCTGGGATAGGATGTCCAAAGTGAATGAAGGAGTCTCAACTCAGCGTGACTCTCGAGTTGATGTTCTTCGGAATCTCTTCAACCGCTTCAAGAGACTCGACAATGAAAATGTCCAACAAACCTTCGATCGCCTCACTGACATCTCAAATGAGCTTCAAGCCCTCGGTGCCACTGACATCACTGACCATGAGGTGGTGAAGAAACTGTTGAGATCGCTTGATTCCTCATTTGATACTCTGGGTCTGATGATACAAGAACGGGCTGACTACAAGTCTCTTGATCCTGCCGATATCCTCGAAAGGCTAAATACTCACGAGTTCCAGCTTGCTGAAAAGAGAGATCTCTATGGTTCGAGTTATGGCAAACCACGTGCCCTGAAAGCCAAGGTTGTGTCTGAGTCTGAATGTGAGGACTCTGGTAGTAGCCTTGGTGATCCTGAAGAATTGAGCCAGGAGCTAGCACTGCTCGTGAAGAAATTCCAGAAGTTCTCAAGACATGGTCGCTTTGGAAAATCCTCAAGAAACAGTGATTCCTCATCAAGTGACTATAAGAGAAGGCTGTGTCACAAATGCAAGAAACCTGGTCATTATATTCAAGATTGTCCTCAGTGGGAAAAGGAATTGAAGAAGAAGAAATACAAGGATTACAGTTCTGATGATGCGAAGAAAAAGAAGAAATCATCAAAATCTTCGTCATCAAAATCCTCGAAGTCTTCATTTCACAAGAAGAGCAGCTCCAAGAAGGCTCAGGCATTCATTGGCAAGGAAATGGACTCTGAAGCTGAATCTGAGGAAAATGAGGAAGAGGAGGCGTCTGAAGAATCTGAATCTGGTGTGGCGAGTCTGGCCTTCGCTACTGCGTTCGTTAGCAAGTCTATCTTCAACACTGAAGAAACTGACCCCACCGACAAGCCTGATGAAGATGATGATGACTACGCTCCCACCTATTGCTTCATGGCAAAAGGTGCAAAGGTACTCAAATACACCTCCTCTGAATCTAGTGAAAATGAATATGATGAGAATCTCAAGCCCAACTACTCTAAACTTGCAAAGATTGTTGTAAAACAACAAAGGGCTTTTGAAAAGGTTCAAAACATGCTAGACAAAAGTGATGATATGCTGGGTGAAGAAATGGATCGCACTAAAGCGCTAACTGAAAATCTTCAGAGACTTCAGTCTAGGCTTGATAACCTTCAAAGTCATCATAACACTCTCTTATCTGATCATGAGAAACTTTCTTATGAATTTCTTCAAAGAAAGCAAGATCTTGAGAAGCTAAGAGTGAGTTATGAAGATCTTCAGAAGGAGCGTGATTCATTACTTGCTCAACTAATCAGCGCTTCTCAGGAAGAATTTGTTCCTCCATGCTTAAAGTGCATTGAACGTGAATCTGCTAATTCTTCACCTGAATGTTCAAATGCTTCAACTGTTACAAATTCTTCACCTGCCTCTGCTATCACTAATTCCTCATCTGAGGACATTGCTAGTATCAATGACGATGCAGGGCTGAAGGAACTGTACACGACAGGCATGTACAAAAGCCTCAAAGGGCATCAGATTCTTTGTGATGTGCTCAAAAAGCAGATCCTCAACAGAAACCCTAGGAAAGAGGGTATTGCCTTTGAGAGGAAACTTAATGCTGATGGAACATATTGGAAACCTGAGCAGTACCCCAAAACCTCATGGGTTGCTGCAAAGGGACCTCCAGTTGATCCATCCTTGTTATCTGGCTTTACATGTGAATCTCCTCATTCTTCTGATGAGTCATTTGACTCCAACTATAAACTGTTCAAAAATCAGAATGGTGAAGTATTTGCTAGATATGTTGGGACTAACTGTAGGAACGGTTCCCCTATGAAGAAAATCTGGGTTCCCAAAAGTTATGTTGAAAGTCTTCAGGTGAATGTCCTCATGACACCACCTGTGAAGAATAGGAACCCCAGATCAAACTCTTCATAGGGACAAAATTCCTCACATGGATCAAATTCCTCAACTGGATCAAAGTCCTCTTATGATCATCATCGTGCTAACAACTCTGTTTCGCAGGGTAGAGCTAAGGGCTACGAATATGCACATTATTCTTCAAATCATTATGTTCATAAGTCCTCGAAGAATTTCTCTGCTTATTCATATGCTTACCCTAACCCCTCTTATGTGAAACGAAATGGTTTGGCTTCTATGCCACCATTCTCATATGGTGCTCGCAGAGTGATGAACTCTTTGCCACCCCTTCAGATGTGGGTGGTGAAGAAAAATAACTAATCTCTTCTGCAGGGTCAGGTCTCCAGACGTGCCTTAACCTCTGAAGAATTTGCTGGGGACCTGACAAACTGCCTGATAGGACGCAGGCTAACCATGATGAAATGAATCTTCATTTCGCACATCCTCCTACTGCTATATCTGTTTACCGCTTGATGAAATTCATCTGATGAACTTGATATCATATTCTTCATTGATGAAGCATATGAGATTGTAAGTTACACTAATTCATCTGCAGGATGATCAACCCAAAACCACTGAATGGGTCCTCGATAGTGGATGTACAAATCACATGACTGGTGACAAGAATCTTTTGATGGATGCTCCCTTATCACCGTCACATCTGAAGCATATCATCTTTGCTGACAAAGGCAAAAGTCAGGTATTGGGTCTTGGTAAGGTTGCGATCTCTAAGGATAAACACATGGACAAAGTCATGCTTGTTGAGTCCTTAGGATACAACCTCATGTCAGTCTCAATGCTTTGTGATCTTGATATGGCTGTTGTCTTTGGCAAGTATCGTTGTGCTGTGATTATGGAAGCTGACAATTCCAAAGTCTCCAAAGGCTTTAGGAGAGGAGACTTGTATATTGTTGATTTCTCTACAAGACCACAACCAGCCGTGTGTCTACTTGCAAAAGCTTCAGAAGGCTGGCTATGGCATCGACGACTTGGTCACGCAGGCATGAGGAATTTGCACACGCTTGCGAAGAAGAAGCATGTCATTGGCATTGAAAATGTCAAATTCCTCAAGGATCACTTATGCGGAGCCTGTGAAGCTGGAAAAACGACCAAGGCCAAGCATCCAGCGAAGACTATCATGACCACTACTCGTCCATTCGAATTGCTTCACATGGACCTCTTCGGACCAAATCATTACTCAGCATTCTCTAATGCTGCATCTCTATATGGTTTTGTCATTGTTGATGATTTCTCTCGATACACATGGGTACACATTGTTACTTACAAACACGAAGTGCAGGAAGTCTTCAAACGATTTTCCTCGAGGGCTTCAACCAACTTTGGTGTGAAGATCAAGCACATCAGAAGTGACAATGGAACTGAGTTCAAGAATTCCGGTCTTGATGACTATCTTGATGAACTTGGTATTACTCATGAGTTATCTGCTCCTTATACTCCTCAGCAAAATGGTGTCGTGGAGCGCAAGAACATAACTCTTGTTGAGATGGCTCGCACTATGCTTGATGAATACAAAACGCCTCATCGTTTTTGGATTGATGCAATTGATACTGCATGCCACATCATCAACAGAGTATATCTTCACAAATGAGGATGTCATTCCTACTGAAGAACTTGCTGAAGAATTCATTCCAGTACGCGAAGAACGTCGAGCTGACGCACCTGAAGATAATGATGAAGACAATGGTGCTGAGGAAAATGATCAAATACTTCGACGTCAACCAGCTCATCCTCGCGTTGCAAAAGAAGTACAAGTTGACAAGATCATCGATGACATTGAAGCGCCAGGTCCTCTCACACGCTCAAAAACTTCACATTTATCTAACTTTTGTGGGCACTATGCTTTTGTCTCTATCACAGAGCCCACTAAGGTAGATGAAGCATTTTTAGAGCCGGAGTGGATTCAGGCTATGCAAGAAGAATTACATCAGTTCGAGCTCAACAATGTCTAGGAACTGGTCAAACGTCTAGATCCTCGCAAGCATAATATCATTGGCACAAAGTGGATCTATCACAACAAGCAAGATGAAAATGGCCTTGTGGTAAGGAATAAGGCATGACTAGTAGCTCAAGGCTACACACAGGTTGAAGGAATTGATTTCGATGAAACTTTTGCACCTGTTGCTAGACTTGAGGCTATTCGCATATTACTTGCTTATGCTAATCATCATGATATCATCTTATATCAAATGGATGTGAAAAGTGCATTCCTCAATGGTAAGCTTGAGGAAGAAGTATATGTTGCTCAACCCCAGGTTTTGAAGATCCAAAGAATCCTGACAAAGTCTTCAAACTTAATAAGGCCCTCTACGGCCTCAAGCAAGCCCCTCGGGCGTGGTATGATACATTGAAGGAATTCTTCGTGAAGAATGGCTTCACACCCGGTCCACTCGACCCTACTCTCTTTACTAAATCTTATGATGGTGAATTGTTTGTGTGCCAAATATATGTTGATGATATTATCTTTGGCTGTACTGACCAACGTTATAGTGATGAATTTGCCTATATGATGAGTGAAGAATATCAAATGTCTATGATGGGAGAGTTCAAATTCTTCTTAGGTCTTCAAATTCGTCAACAGCGCAATGGCATATTCATATCTCAGGAGAAATACCTCAAAGATGTACTGAGGAAATTCGGCATGCAAGATTGTAAAAGCGTCAAAATTCCTATGCCCACAAAAGGCCATCTATGCACCGATGAAAATGGTATTGACTTCGATCACAAGGTATACCGCTCCATGATTGGTTCTTTATTGTACTTATGTGCATCTAGGCCAGATATAATGCTTAGTGTTTGCATGTGTGCCCGATTTCAAGCTGCACCGAAGGAATCACACCATAAGGCTGTGAAGCATATTCTTCGATATCTAGCTCACACACCAACACTAGGATTATGGTACCCCAAGGGCTCTGTCTTTGATCTCATTGGATATTCTGACTCTGACTATGCTGGTGATTGTGTGGACCACAAGTCAACCTCTGGCACTTGTCATTTCCTCGGACGATCTTTGGTCTGTTGGTCCTCGAAGAAACAGAACTGCGTATCACTGTCTACTGCGGAAGCTGAATACATTGCTGCTGGCTCTTGCTGTGCTCAACTGCTTTGGATGAAGCAAACACTCAAGGACTATGGAGTCAACGTGAAGAATGTGCCTCTCCTATGCGACAATGAGAGTGCCATCAAGATTTCTCACAACCCAGTTCAGCACTCGAAGACAAAGCACATTCAAATTCGTCATCATTTTCTTCGTGACCATGTGTTGAAGGGCGACATCTCCATCGAGCACGTGAAGACTGAAGAACAGCTAGCTGATATCTTCACTAAGCCCTTGGATGAGAAGAGATTTAGCAAGTTGCGGTGTGAGCTAAATATCTTAGAATCTTCGAATGTTCTTCGAAAAGGACACACATCCTAACACTTATGCAAAATTGATGACTTAGATGTGCAACACATGAAGAAACATTTTTCTTCAATCAATGAAGAATAACACTCTAAGTGTGAAGAAATTAATGAAGAATTTGATTCTCAGAACCCTACGACAATTGTACGCGGTGTCTGAAATCATCATTCTTATACGGTGGGTCACGCCACCACAAAAAGTTGAAAATCTTCAATTTGAGTTTTTCCTCAGTTTTGAAATTCTTCAGTTTTTCAAATTCTTCAACTTTTCAAAATCTTCACTGGTTCCTTCGTTTTTCTTCATTGGCTATATAAACATATATGAGTTTATGTCCTCTACAGCATTCACTTATAGCTATTTCTTCAAGTTGCTTTTTCTGCTAAGTGAATGTGATCGGACCCTTCCCCCTCTATGCTATACTCAACCCAATCTATTCACAAATTCTTCATGTGCGTTCTATTTGAAACTCGTTCAAAATCTTCACTGTGTCCTTGTCAGCTGAAGAAATTGCGAACGAAACTTTAAAACAAATCTTATCCAAATTTTCGGTTTTGCCGCTCAAACTGTTCCGCATCTCACGATGCATTATTCTATTCACCCACGATCGTACACGATCTCCACTACACAGTACATGGGTGACACATGTCGCGTGAAGGAGAAAGGGCAGGGGCACGTTCGTCCAAAATCTTCGGGCGAACAGTTTTTCACCGTGTCTATAAATACCCCTCTCCCCTTCCTCACCTCATTTACTCCGCTCGACCATCTCTCTCCCGCTCGAGCTCCTCAAACCCTAGCGCCACCACTACTCCATCGTCGCCGGTGAGGAAGAGCTTCGCTGCCTCGACCTCGTCGCCGCCGTACTCACGCCGACCGCGGAAATCTTCACTCCGCCGCCGCCGTAGCTGTCTTCCTACGCCGAGTTAGGGCAAGGAAGATCTAACCTGACGAACTTCCCATCTGTTCGTCGTGTTCTTCATTTCGGGTAATTAAAAGTTACTTTTATTACTCACTTTGATTCTCAAACTTTCCTGAAGATCGTCAAAGGTGTTTATTCTTCAAATCTTCACATATATGAACACCTCAAACAAACTATGCTCTTGATTCGTTTCTCTAAGCAATGATTTTCCTCAAGATTCCTCAATTGTGTGGATCCTCGATCTATACAACTCTAGAACCTAAGACAAAGATCGCTTAGTGAAATTCTTCAAGGCTCATCGGGTCAAATTCCTCAAAACTTGTTCTTTTCGAAAAACCTTCTCAGAACGCATATGACCTCTCCAAATTCCTCGCACCTGTACTCTGTTCACAGGTACTCATGTCTGCTGCTGAATCACTAGGTTCTCATCAACTTAACTCATTTGCAGCGTTCCTCGAAGAAAAACTGCATACTTCTTCAGAGAACTCAATTGTTCAAATTCCTCAACTGAAGAATATGGCAGATGGTAAGAAGCCGCAAAAGGGAGGAAAGAAACCCGAGGTTATGACTGCGTTTGAGATCCCTGAGGAAATTTATGCTGACTATTGCACACCTGATGAAGCAAAATATGGCAAAGAAAACAAAAATCAGCGCAAGGTGCGCATTCAGAAGATTGAACGGAGATGGGCAAGGGAATGGAGGGAATACAGATATGTAACTCCAAAGTACATGAAGAAATTCGCCCTCAATCCTCCGTGCCCAAGAGCTCCATTGGCACCTGGCCAAGTAGCTGATCCCACCAGCATCAAACGTGGTGAGGACTTTCCTGAAGAATGGGCTAAGCGCCAAGCCAAATTGGCAAGACAAGCCAAGGAGGCAGTGAAGAAATTCAATGAGGATTCTGCCACTGCTACTGCTACTGAGGCCTCGGTCCAACCGAGGAAATCCATGCCAAAGAAGCCTGCTCGTAAGCCAAGTGCTTCACCATCAGCGCCCTCACGGCCAAGTTCCTCAGCAGCGCCCTCACGGCAAATTCCTCACACTGCTCCTGCTCCACCCAAGTCCTCAGCAGTTCCGACAAAGTCCTCAGCTCCTGTGCATTTGACTACATGTCAAAGGACTGCTGGTTTCTCGATTGCCTCTGGTGTCTCAGCAAGTTCCTCAGCTGCACCAATTTCATCATCTGGCCCGACTCTGCTGAAGACCAAAGCAACAGCTGGACGAGGTCCTCGGCCAAGTCCGAAGAAGAAACAGGTCGCATTCCATGTGCCATCTGATGATGAAGCTTCTGATGATGAACTCGCAGAAATCATCAGAGACAGACAGGTGAAGGCCGCTAGAGCCAAAGGCACATCTGTGCCACTGCTGTTGGATCCGAGGAAAATCCTCGATTATATTGATCTCTGGCACAAGGATCCAAACACCCCAATGCCTGATTTTCATCTGACTCCTGGACAAAGTCATATGTTGACCCATTTCATCACTGAAGAGAAATGGAAGTTTCAAAAGGCAAGAGAGATCAAGAAAGCTCAATACAGAAAGGAGAAGTTCCTGAAGAAAAACGTTGTCAAAATGACACCTGAAGAACTTCTCAAGGTCCAGACTGAAATTCAAGACCTCAGCAAAAACTTCGATGCTTATTATGCTGATTGGCAAGGGGCCAAGGTCAGATTCGTCAACCTGACGGAGAAATTCACCAATGTTGCAGCCTCAACGCAACATGAAATTCCTCAGGCTGAAGCCTCAGCTCAGCCGACTGAAGAACATGCCAGCACCGCTGATGAAGTTCAGGCTGCTGATGAAAATGCTAGTTCCAGGGCTGATGATCCCATTCCAGCCGCTGAAGAAATTGCTAGGGCATCCACTAGTGGTGCGCCTGAAGAAACTGAAGAAGTCAGGGCAACTGCATCAGTTGCACCTGAAGAAAATCAACCAGATTCCTCAGCTCCATCTGCACCTACACCAACTCCAATTCTTCCATGTGCATTTGATGTGAAGAAGACAAAGGCTGCAGAGCGAGCTGCAGTGAAGAAAAGGAAGGCATCAGCTGTGTCAAATTCTTCGGCTGCGAAGAAAATGAAGCCAATGACCAGCTCACTTGAAAATCCAATTGATGTTGTTCCAATTTCCTCCATGCCGTCAAAGGACCTTGTTCCTTTTGGATAAGACTATGAGATCCCCATCGGATCTGATGAAGAACATCATTCTGCTGCTTCGTCAGAGCAGATTGATGAAGAAATTGAGATGGACGCAATCCCCTCAACGCCAGTCATTTCCTCACCTATGCCTCAGTTCACAGCTGAAGAGGTTGGTGTTGAGGAAATTGAAGATGAAGATGTGGATATAGGATGCACCACACCTGTGATGAATGATGACTTTTGGGAAAGTCAGCATCCCAATACTCCTCTCTTCACCCCGCTCCAACAGATACCTCAGTCCCCTGCACAAACAGTTCAATTGGGCTCTGAAGAAACTCAACCCACTCTCTCTGTGCATGAAGAAATTCCAGCCACTAGTGCTGATGAACCTGTTGCTGCTGATCCTCAAACTGCACCTATTGAGGAACAAGAAATTCCTCAGCCTGAAGAACCTGAGCTCGCGATTCCTGAGGTGGTGATGCAACTCACTGACACCCCTCTACCAAAGCAAAAGAATCCATTCTCCAGCAAACAGAAGTTCAAGGATGAAGATTTCTTTGCTGAGCACGTATTCTTCACTGATTATAATCCATACGATTCTGCTCGCATAAGGAAGAGCCGTTTCTGGACTGCCAGCCAAGCCAATTTCTATTCCTCAGTGCTCTTCAACAAAGACAAAGTCTTCGATCATGCACATATTCCTCATGTGGACATGGAGTCTCTGCCCGGCTTTGAGCCAGTCCTTAGTGTTCTTCACGACGCAGGACTTCTGAATTTCTGCATTGATATTTGTGACTGGAATGAAGAACTCATTCTTCAATTCTATGCAACTCTGCACATCACCGGAGACGCTGAAGACGTGAACTCATGGGTATTAGACTGGATGTCTGAAAATACTCACTACAAGGCACCAGCAACTGAATTGCTTCGTGCCCTACAACTCAGTCCTCCACTTGATGATGCTTGTTGTATCTACAATGAACCAGAACTTTCAAATCACTATATGCAAGTGTTGATGAAGCCCTTGAAGCCAAGGCAGGCCCCAAGAACCAAATTCCTCGTCAAGGAATTATTGTATGTGCCTCGGACTGTCTATCGAATTCTGACGAAGACAATGAGTCCTATCAAAGGCCACGACTCAAATGATGAAGAAGTCGTTGGCATCATGAAGAATATGCTTTTCAATATCATTCATGGCGTTCCCATAAACTTCCATGATTTCTTCATGAGGACTCTGGCCAATATAGCTATGTCACCATTCGAGCTGAAGCCCTATGCTCCTTGGATTATGAGATTCATCAGGACGAGATCTTCACTGAATTACAAAGCTGACACTCTGAATCACGGTAGCTACTCGCCTCCCATTGAAGTCCTCAAACGGACAGTTTCATCAGCTGATGATAAAGGGAAGGCCGCTGCTGTGATCGATGAAGGCATTCGTCCATTGGATGGTCAATTTCACAAGGCTGCATCTTACTCTACCAATGACGATTCTGCCACCCATGACTCTGCCGCCAATACCTCAGCCAAGCAAAATCCTCAAGCCACAGCACCCAGGGTGATGACTGATCATGAGTTACTCCTTAGTCTTCATCAGAAGGTTGATCGCAATCATAAATGGGTCAAGCGTCAGTTTGGTTCAATTCTTCACAACATGACCTCAACACACAATGCAGTGAAGCATAACCACTACTACCTCCATGAAACCCTCAACCGCACCTGGGCTGTTCTCTCTCATGTCTACAGCGCTGCAGATTTGAAGAATATGGGTCTCAAGGAAGAATTTGACAGGTATGCACCTCCACCGAAGAAATTCAAGAAGGTCAAAGTCCCTTCCTTGGTGGCCAGCTCTTATTCTTCATCTGAGTATGAAGATTTGGACGACACTGCGGCAGGCCCTGCTCCAACAAACAACCCTGACAACGCTGGCGCTCCTCCATCAACTTGAAATTCTTCAGGGGTGTTAGTCCTCAGTTTCAATCCTTTTGGTCATTTGATGACAAAGGGGGAGAAATTTGAGTTAGTCTTCAAGCGGGTCTATATTAAGGGCATTTTTTTAAGTTACAACTCTCATTCTTCTGAAACTTTTATTTGGATCGAGTTGTAATCTTAAACCCGATGGTGCGCTGATACTTTTGTTGCATTATGCTCTGCATGCTTATTCCTCGTTAATGACTTTGCACGCATGATGAATCTCATCAGGCATCATATTTCATCATGCATTTCAAATCCTTCATATTATATATCAAATGTGTGCATGAATTACAAGATATAGGGGGAGATCTCCGTGATTCAACTCTTCAAATGTGCATTGCTTCAAAAGCAAATTCCTCACTATGCACATCTTCAGGGGGGGTTCTTCTATATCTTGTAGTCAAATTCCTCAATCTCAGTGTATACACTTCATATATTTATCCCCGTTGAAAACTTAACCTATGTTGTCATCAATCACCAAAAAGGGGGAGATTGTAAGTGCATCTAGTGCCCCTTAGTGATTTTGGTGTATTGAAGACTTATAGGTTAAGGGACTAATGCGTTTGTGAGTGTACACAGGTCTATAAGTCTATGAGGAGTTTGATATTTACAGAGAAAGTCGACCCCTAAAAATGAAGTTCTTCAACTGAAGACTTAGATATTCTGAAGACTTTCTGAAGACTTTGAAAGTGAAGAAATTGGTGTGACCTTGAAGACTTGGTATTCATTTATGGAACATGAAGCGTGAAGACTTTTGTTTTCGTAGTTTCATTTTCTCTTTCTTGAGTCATAGGAAACACCATACTGTTAAAGGGGGTCGAGGAAATACTAAGGAAAAATTTCCATGTGATGCTCAACTCAAAATCCTACACCTACCAATCCCTTCGAGTGAAGCCTTTGGAAATCTCATACAGTTCAATCACTTTCTTCAGTGACAGAGACGAAGTTCTTCTGGTCGCTAATGAATTTGTTCTGACTGAGGAGTTAGGAATTCGTCAGTGCGAATTACCTACACAGTGAGGAACATGATAGCCCTCAGGAATTTGAGAGTCAAATTTCCGACCGTTGCTGTGCTACGCGCCAGCTGTCCCAAAATATCTTATCCACCTAACGGTCATATCATTGAGGGGCATTTATGTCTTATCATGTCGGGCTGCTCCCTATGCTATAAATAGCCGCCCCCTACAACCACTAGTTGGTTGGCTGCTCCGAGAGAACTTGACACTTGTCATTTGAGAGCAACCCATCCTCCGAGGACTTTGAGCGAAAATCATCAAGTGAGGAAAATCCAAAACCCAAACACCTACAAAACCCAAAGTGATTGAGCATCACTGAAGAAATTGATCCCGCGTGGATCCGACGCTTGTTACCTTTGAAGACTGTGCTTCTTCCAGACGGTTAGGCGTCAAGGTCTAGAGCATCCAAGAGGAATTGTGGATCACCGAGTGACCAAGTCTGTGAAGGTTTGGAAGTCGCCTGAAGACTTACCACGAGTGATTGGACGGGATCTGTGTGATCTTAGTTCAAGGAGAATACGGTGAGGACTGGGTGTCCTGAGCTGCGTGCTCAGTGACTGGGTGTCCGGGACTGCGTGTCCTCGAGTTTAAATACTCAGCCGCTCCAACCAGACGTACAACTGAGATAGCAGTTGGAACTGGTCTACCAAATCATTGTCTTCACCAACCTACTGGTTCTATTTCCTCAACCCTTTCATTTCCTCATTACTGTGTTGAGTGTTTGTTCATATCTGTGTTTGAAGACTTTGACTGAAGACTTTCTCAATTTCCTCAGTTCAATTAATTCAGTATGTTTGTCCTCATCTTGTGTTATCCTGTGATTATGCTTTCTGTACTTTGTGCTAGTCTTCATTTCATCATGATGACCATGCTTGTATTCTGTTATGCTTACTTCTGAGTACTTATTCCGCTGCTAATAGTTCTTCGCTAAGGAATTTCCTCACCGGCAAATTCCTCAGTGAAGAATTCATAAAAATCGCCTATTCACCCCCCCCCCCTCTAGTCGACATAACGCACTTTCACTTTCCACCAGGAACTCCAAATGTGCACTTGGATGGGTTAAGCTTGATATCGTACCTCCTGAGGTTGGCAAATGTTTCAGCGAGGTCAGTCAGCAGGTCAGAACCTTTCCGTGACTTGACCACAATGTCATCCATGTACGCTTCCACATTCCGACTGATTTGAGTGAGCAAACACTTCTGAATCATCCTCATGAACGTGGCTCCGGCATTCTTGAGGCCGAATGGCACGGTGACATAACAGAAGCACCCTAATGGGGTGATGAAAGCTGTTTTGATCTCATCGGGTCCAAACAGACGGATCTGATGGTACCCGGAATAAGCGTCCAAGAAAGACAGTCGCTCACATCCCGCAGTCGAGTCGACTATTTGGTCGATGTGGGGAAGAGGAAAATGATCTTTCGGGCAGGCCCGATTGATATGCTTAAAATCAATGCACATGCGAAGTGAATTGTCCTTTTTGGGGACCATGACGACGTTGGCGAGCCACTCAGAGTGGTAAATCTCTCGGATAAACTCTGCTGCTAGGAGCTGAGCCACTTCTTTGCCAATAGCCTTCCTTTTCTGGACGGCGGACCGTCGCAGATGTTCCTTCACAGGTTTTGCCTTTGAATCGACTCGCAGACGATGCTCAGCCAGTCCCCTGGGTACACCTGGCATGTCAGAAGGTTTCCATGCAAAGATGTCCTAGTTCTCACGGAGGAACTGGATGAGCGCTTCTTCCTATTTGGGGTCGAGTGTGGTGGAGATATGAGTCGGAGCAGCGTTAGGGTCGGTTGGGTGGATGTGAACGGGTTTTGTCTCACCGGACGACTGGAATGCTGATTCCGTAGCAGGCTTTTTGGCTCGCAACAAATCACTCGGGTCTGCATTCCTCTGGTGTTCCTGCCACTCTTCTGCCACCATCTGAGCATCGGCGATCTTTGAGCCTTTCTGGAAGCACTCTTCTGCCTTCTTGCGGTTACCAGTGATAGTGATCACGCCTTTAGGGCCAGGCATCTTTAGTTTGAGGTACACGTAACATGGTTGAGCCATAAAATGTGCATAAGCTGGCCTGCCCAAAATTGCATGGTAGGCACTCTGGAAATCCACAACCTCAAATGTCAGCTTCTCTTTGCGGAAATTCTTTGTATCACCAAAAACCACATCAAGAGCAATCTGGCCGAGTGACGCGGCCTTCTTGCCAGGGATGACTCCATAGAAACTCATGTTGCTTGTGCTCAATATGGACATCGGAATGCCCATCCCTTTCAGCGTCTCAGCGTACAGTATATTCAAACTGCTGCCGCCATCCATCAACACTTTGTTCAGTCGAGTGCCCTCAACGACTAGGTCGACCACCAACGCTTGCCTCCCAGGGGTGGCTATGTGCGTGGGGTGATCAGATTGGTTGAACATAATGGCAGTCTAAGACCACTTCAGATAATTGGGTGTTGATGGAGCAGCCATATTCACCTCTCGGTTTATAACTTTCAGTCGGTTTTTGCTCTCAACGTCAGCAAAAATCATCAGGGTGGAATTGACCTGCGGATATTCCTCGTCACTGTCCTCCTTGTCCTCAACCTTGTTCGACTCTTTTTCTTTGTCCTTGGACTGCTTCCCTTGGAATTACTGTATCAGGAGTCGACACTGTCGAGTGGTATGCTTAGGGTAAATGAAGTTACCCACTTCATCTTTCTTGGTGTGGATGTGACATGGCAAATCCATCACGTCATTTCCTTCTTTATATTTTACTTTCTTGGGGTTCCAAGGCCCCTTGGGTTTCCCCTTGAACTTTCCTTGATTCAGGGCCAAGGCTTCTCCAGGAGCGGCTGGCTCGGCTTTACGCTTTTGCTTCTGACTGGAATTTCCGCCTCCGGTGTCCTGGGCGACTGATTTGTGCTTGCCGCTCCGGAGCCGATCCTCCTCCTCACCATTGGCATATTTGGTGGCTATTTCCATCATTCGACTCAGAGACATGTCTCCGGTTCAACCGAATTTCAGGCTTAGCTCTCTGTATTTTACGCCCTCCTTGAAGGCGCAAACTGCCTGGTGATCAGATACATTCTCTACTGTGTGATGCAGTGTGATCCATCTCTGGATGTAATCCCTCAGAGTCTCATTCGACTTCTGCACACAAAATTGCAGCTCTGTCAGTCCTGCTGGTCGCTTGCACGTTCCTTCGAATGTCCTGACAAACACTCGGGAGAGGTCTTCCCACGTGTAAATGCTGATGGGTGTCAATTGATTTAGCCATGCTCTGGCTGACCCTTCCAACATAAGAGGCAGATGCTTCATGGCCACCTCGTCATTCCCGCCGCCGATCTGAACAGCCACTCGGTAGTCCTCAAGCCAAGTATCAGGCTTGGACTCACCGTTGAACTTGCTGACTCCAGTCGCCAACCTGAAGTTGGGAGGAATCACCGCAGCTCTGATGGCTCTGCTGAAACACTCTGGTCCGGAGACATGCACTCGGCTGCTGGTGGGTACATCTCTATCATTACCCTCTCTGTGGGCTCTGTTCCGGTCGACCAAATCTTAAACGATGATGGACCTCGCATCAAAGCCTGGTTCTCTGGGGTCGATCGGAATCCTTCGCCCGCCACTGTGCTGGCGTCTATCATCCTGCTGTCGAGGCACATATGATCCACCCCTTGGGGGAGGAGTGGGGACTCGACGTCGATCGTTGCAATCAAATCAGTGATCATACTGCTCATAGTTCCTGTACTAATCGTGCCGGTCGCCACGCCCTTCACGCCTCGGGGGCGATCTGGGGCTATGAGCCGACTGGACCGTATTCGCCGCCACGGATCTACTATGAATCCTGTTCTGCGACTGCGATACAGCTGAATTCTGATCTCATGCTGCCCGGAGCAAATCCCTGATCTGCATCAAGCCTCTACCAGCCTCTGACTGGGAAGGCTGAATCGACTCTGCTATACGGGTTGTAGCTGCCAAATTCTGAATCGGAGTGTGATATACCTGAGTCGGAGGTTTAAAGAGTTGGCGTTGACTGGAGTCTGGAATCCGTTGCCGCGCGCGCTCGTCGAGTGCCCGTTGAAGGTTCTCCAGTCGAGTGCGCTCAGCCAGGTTGGCCAAGCACGCGTCCTCTAAGGCGCGAGCCTCAGGGGTTTCTCCAACGATCGGAGTGTGAAGCGCATCCATGTTCCGGCGGCGAAGCTCTTCCCTCTGCTGCGAGTTGAGGGGCTCGGGGAGGTATTCCTCATGGTCATGCGACGGATCGCCTCCGCCGTTGCCTCCCTCAGCGCCAGGAAAGCCGGGGGGAACGTGCGGTCCATTGACCATCAGGATCTCCGCCGCCGGATCACTGCTGTCGCACTTGGATGAAGTCTCTGCGGAGCCAGTCAACAGGTCGAACAGGCCGTAGAGAGATTTGTCGGGCTCGATTGCCGCGACTTGGGCAGTGGTCGACTGGCGAGCCACTGCGTGCCTCACCCACCGCTGAAGCCTCGACCGACCGGGGCGCTTACGCCGGCGGGAAGCTGGGAGGGAAGATGACACAAAAACCGGCCGATAGTGAGTCGACGGTTGCCGCAGAAGGACGCCGCGGACGCATGCTCGAAAGTGCGCAGCTCCACGGACTGGGAGCGCATCCATGTTGAGCGGAGCCTCCTGCAGCCAGGCAGAGTCGTCGGCGACGAATGTGAGCGCGCCGAGACGGATCTCGCGGCCCTCAACCAAAACTCCACCTGAAACCATGATGATGGGAATCGGAAAAATTGCAACTTCTCCAATAAGTCGCTAAGACACCTGCCCCATGGTGGGCGCCAACTGTCGTGGTTCTAAGTCTGACAGTAGTGTAGGGGGGTACTAAGGAGAGGCAAGATCCTAGCTATGGAGTAGTTGTGCACACAAGTGTTTTACGAGTTCAGACCCTTCTCAGAAGAAGTAACAGCCCTGCGTCTCGGAGCCCGGAGGTGGTCGACTGGATTATATGTGTGAGAGTTACAGGGGTGCGAACCCCTCTACCAGTGGAGAGGGGTGGCTTATATAGAGGACGCCAAGACCCCAGCCAGCCCACGTAGCGGAGGGGTAAAGTACATTAAGGTCCGGCGTTACTGGTAACGCCTTACATAAAGTGTGATCATGACAATAAAGACTACTTAATTACAGACCGTTTGGATACAGAGTAGATATTGAACTCCTGGTGGTCGAGTGAGTCTTCATGGTCGAGTGTCTCCATGTTCATCGAGTGTCTTCTAGTCCGTCGAGTGGAGTTCCTCTTGGTCGACTGGAAGACGACTTCTTCTAAAAGATGTCCTTGGGGAGGGTACCTTGGACAGGTCCATGACCCTACCCTAGGTACATGACTTCATCAGATACCAAAACCATCGCACTATATAAGATGCTATAATAAAAGTAAGAAAATAATACAAGTATCTATCTAAACA
Source organism: Triticum aestivum (assembly GCF_018294505.1). Taxonomy (NCBI): domain Eukaryota; kingdom Viridiplantae; phylum Streptophyta; class Magnoliopsida; order Poales; family Poaceae; genus Triticum; species Triticum aestivum. Next base: position 599,045,527 of record NC_057807.1, read on the forward strand.
TACAAGTAAGAATATTTTTCCTTTCAGAAAGAAGATAAGAACAAGAGGCTCACCACGGTGGTGCCAGCGATGAGATCGGCGCGGGTGATCGACGACGGTGAAGACGGGTACGGGGCGTGATGGACCACTAAACCTAGACAAATATTGAGGAAAATGGAGCTTGGAGAGGAGAAAGCTTAAGTAGTGTGGCTCGGGCATTCCATCGAACACCTTGTGTGCATAGGAGGTGAGCTAGAGCACCACCAAGCCCTCTCCCCCTCGGCTGCCAGAAAAAGCAGAGCAGTGTGCTCTGCTCTTACACGAGGGGGTATATATAGGCACCTCATTGGTCCCGGTTGGTGGCGTGAACCGGGACTAAAGGGCAGCCTTTGGTCCCGGTTCGTGGCACCAACCGGGACCAATGGTGGTGGGCCAGGAGCGAGGCCCATTGGTCCTGGTTCGTCCCACCAACCGGGACCAAAAGGTCCAGACGAACCGGGACCGATGGCCCACGTGGCCCGGCCGGCCCCCGGGGCTCACGAACCGGGTCCAATGCCACTATTGGTCCCGGTTCTGGATTGAACCGGGACTACTGGGCTGACCCGGCCTGAACCAATGCCCCCTTTTCTACTAGTGATGGCGTGTCGATATAAACTCCCGATAACTTCAACACGTGGGGGGGGGGTCGATATACCCCCTCCCCGATAATATTATTTTTCCATGTACGTATGTCGTCGTTGTCGATATAAACCCCTCCCGATAACTTCAACACGTGGGGGCCTAGAGGAACGAGAAGCAGATCGCAGCAAACGACCTGCCGAAGTTTCCCCCGAAGCTACCCCGCCATCTCAGTGGAGAAGCAGCGTGGCTTCCACCGAGCTGCTTCAGCCGGAGCATGTCTTGACGGCTCCTGCTAGCTAGCCCATGGATTTTATCACTGAGGCTCAAAATTGCCACCTTGTGACGCAATGACAGAACTTAAAAGTCAAGGCGGCTGTTGGCCAAGTTCGACCTTCTGAACCCGGCACAACTTTTCACTGTCGTCCGATTCCAGAAGGATATGCTAGGGTGACGGTGGATGAAATAACGGAGGGATTTGAGGACCTCCAGCTTGACCACCCTACCGGTGAAGGGGAGACTCGGCTGGGTTCTGCTCTGAAGACTCCATGCCTATGGCGGAAAGAGTTCATCAAGCTTCCGAACTGGACGCCTCCTCCTCCTCCTCCGGCAAGTCAGGGTACTCCGCCTCCTCCACCGCCTCCTCCTCCGGCGAGTGACAATCAGGGCACTCGGCCTCCTTCTCCGGTGCGTGGCGGCACTTCGCCTCCTTCTCCGCCTGCGCCGGCGCGCCCAAGCAGCCAGCAGCCTCCTCCTTCTCCGGCGCGTGGTGGCACTCCGCCTCCTTCTCCGCCTGTGCCGGCACGCCCGAGCAGCCAGCAACCTCCTCCTTCTCCGCCTCGCCAGCAAGGGCGGAAGAGACCCGCCGCCGCCCCGGCTGCTCCGGCGCGTCGTAGTCCTTCTCCTCCGCCTCGTAAGCAAGCACGAAAGAAGACAGACGCCACAGCCGCTCCATCTGCTCCAGCGTCTAGCAGTACAGCCAGCAGAGGCGGGAGGCAATACAGATACGGTCCTTCTCTCAAGCCTCTAGAGAAGTTACCGTACGAGAGGACCGAGGAGGAAAACGCGAAGATCGTGCAGACCAAAGTGAACGACTTCTTTGAAGGGGTGAAAGCAAAGTGACATCCACCTCCGGAGGAGAAGGTAGATCCGGTGAAAGCAAAGCGCACTATCGATGCCTTGAGGAAACCACCAAAGTCTCCGCCGAAAAACAACTATGAGCACATTACTGCAAAGACATATCTCGAAGCTAACCGGTCGGGAAGTACTGTCAGTGATAAAAGGTTAAAAGAACGAGCAGTTAGGAAAACAATTGCTCAGCTCGGCGAACAAGCAAAGCAATCGTGCCCCCCGCTCAATGTGTCTAGCGACATCGTCAGTAATGCTCCGGGGACGGTGCCCGGTTATAACAATCTTGGAGATTACCTGCCTGATGATGTACATGTTGATTTCTTGCAGGTGGACGAACACAGATACGAGTACGGGAAGCCTCTCGTCAAAGATGAAAAATCTCTAACAACGATGATGCGAAGATTCCATAATTGGTACATGAAAACCTGCAGAGAGTCTGGGAGGACGAATACTTTGTATATGAGTATTAAAGAGGAGCAAGACCTCGTTGGAACTGATTTGTTGCTTATTCCATTTGAGGAGTTCTTCGAGTTCTTCAATCAAACGGCCCTCAATAAATTAACGGTCTTTTGCTACTGTTTGTAAGTACTATTTCCTTCATTAAGTCTCTATATATAGCTCCACTCTTTCATTGCATGTATTTATAATTAATTATCCTCACTATATTATGCAGATTGAAGATCGTCGAGTGCAAAAAACAAGAAATGTATGATATTGGGTTCATTAACACAAATATCATAGATGAAATTCAGGTTAAAAAGCACGCCGAAGAGGCCGAGGCCAACTTGCTATAATTGTTGATCAAAAATCAAAACAAAGATTTAATACTCTTTCCTTACAACTTCAAGTGAGTATTACTGTCGTGTGCATATTCGGTTTCCCTTATTATTCGAGCGAGGTTATAGTAATGTAATTGGTGAGTTATGCATGCGTGCGCATCTTCCACTATGTTCTTCTGTAGATTAAGCTTGAGCGGGGAGTAGTAACCGTCTTAGACTCGAGACAAAAAGATCCAGAAACCTATGCGGACATGACTAAATTGCTCAACAAGTAAGTTCAATCGATCATTATCGCACCATATCGGCAACTTTTTGTTCATTTCCTGATATCTCAAGTAATAATAATTATTTTCTTTGTCTTGCAGGGTTTGGAAACAGTTCACCGCAGAATCTCCAGGACTGCCGAAGGAGCTGCGATATACATACCCGAAAGTAAGTACTACTAGCTAGCTAGTTGCGCGCATCTCCCGTTGATTCTATAGCTATACTTTCATCAATGACATTTATAATGCTTCATTATTTGTTTGATTGACATCTATTTCTCGTAAAGTGCTTGTGGTAGGAAGAAGGGAATAATTTCTGTGGATACTACGTGTGCAAGTTCATCTACAACGCGACTTTGAAAAATAAGCGGGGCTACTCTAAAAGACAATATGAAGTGCGTAAGCAATAATGTTCACAATTTCATTTTATTACACCATCATTTCTGTTGAATTTCATTTATATATGTATTAACCCCCTTCTTCAAATTAGACGTGGCAGATGTGAAATGAACTCCTAGAACAAGATCGCATGAAAGCAATTCAAGAGGAATTGGCGGGATTATTTCTTGACCACGTCATCAATAAAGCCGGAGAATACCATGTGGAAGTTGATTTCAAATGCTAGGGGATTGTAAGAGATCTTACATATTGTATATGTATGTAGTTTCGGATAGATAATACGAAAATTTGTAAGAGATCTTACATATTGTAAGAGATCTTACATATTATTGTAGTGTCGGATAGATAATACGAAAATTTGTTGTTCGACCAATCTCTCGGAGAAGGAGAGGTCGATCGATCACTTCTCTCGGTATGCATGACAAACTTTTGTACTTAATGGTTCCCTTCATTTTCTTACTAGCTAGCGTGTCGAGGGCCTCTCTATGTACAGTACGTAGCGTCGACCAAGCACGGACATAAGAGAGGACACTTCTCTCGATTAATTAGCTAGCTAACACAATATATGAAACACCTAAATTAACCCCCCAAAACCCCCAACACCCCCCTCCCTTAAAAAAACAAAAACCCCAGACACTGAAATGCTGACGCGTGGATGCCTTTTGGTCCCGGTTGGTGCCACCAACCGGGACCAAAGGCCCTCCTGCCTGGACTCGGCGCACCGGCCACGTGGAGGCCCATCTATCCCGGTTAGTGTTAGAACCGGGACTAAAGGCGGGAGGCATTAGTAACGACCCTTTAGTCCCGGTTCAAGAACCGGGACAAAAGGCCCTCACCAACCGGGACAAATGCTTTGTTTCTACTAGTGGTAGTTTGTGTGTTTGTTGACGGAATTCTCATTAGAACTGTGGACCCGAACTTGAAGTTAGAGCATCTCTAGTCCTCCCAAAACATAACTCCCCAAACTTTCTCCCCAACATTAACCTCTCAAAATTTAGTTAACAATGTGTGCGACTAGCCCTTCCCCTATACTCAACTAATCAAACGAGCTAGACCCCATATGGAAGTTTGTATCCTTCTTCCTTCTTGTCTCTTCATCCCTGCCTGGCCACCGCGGCGAGCTCAGGGTGCACAAGCTCAGCTGTATCCCTGCCTGAGAGCCACAACACGCTCGCGGCGCACAATGCTCTGCCACATCATCCAACGCCTTGTGCCGCTTGTCGTCCATTTGGAGGCAGAGGGCATGCTCGGACTCTACCAGCGCCATTTGGAGGAGCTGGTTATTGAGCTAGCGCTAGCGGCAGGAGTCTGACTCAACTTTTGTCTTTGACCGATCGAGGGACCAAGCCTCCACGAGCACTCATGACGGCTTCACCTGGTTCTTAGTGAACACTGCCTTGTGTTGTGCCCGACACCGGTCGTTGCGGCGCTCCTCTATCTTGGCTTCGCATTTTGCCGAACTGGACGAGAAGCACAGCCGATGTCGGCCCCTTTGAGGTAGTAGTGGAGGCATCGTGGCAACTTAGACGGCGGGGAGAACAACTCCTTCTTCTTGACGGCTGGGTGGACCGGCCGCCATTGTGTGCCCGGCTGGGTGCCCTGTGCCGTGGTAGGAGATCGAGACATCAGGCCTGTCGCTACTAATCTGGAACTCTACGTCGCGCTCCGGCCAACCTACCACCTCCAGCCACGATGCCTTCTTGATGCCGGCGATGTCGCCCGCAGGCTCACTCCTCCCCATTTTGCCTGGTGGAACTGAAACTTCCCTTGACTTGGTTGATTGATACTCCCTCCATTTTACAATGTAGTGTATATAGATTTTATTGAAGGACAAACTTTGCCAACTTTGACCAAGTTTATAGAGAAAATTGTCAACATCTACACTATCAAACATGTACATTTTGAAAATATAACTAATGATGTATCCAATGATGTGCATTTGGTATTCTAAATGTACCTATTTTTCTTTATAAATATGATCAAAGTTTGTAATGTTTGACTTTTAGAAAAATTTATATGTACTACATTATGGAACGAAGGAGTATGCATGTAGTAAGACACATTTGATAATATTTTATAGGAGTAAATTGCGTCCACATAAAAGGTCGTAAGATGACGGATTGCATCATGTCATCTAAAAAAAAGATGACGAGTTGCATCGCGGACACCGCCATCCTTTGTTGGCTGGCCTGCGTCGGCTACTAGGAGAGTTTTCCTGCAGCTTTTCTCATTCTCCTTTCTAGGAAAAGTAGGAAGAAACTTGATGACTTGTGCACTCAGTTTTTTTTTACTTGATTGTGCACTCAGTTCTGCTGTACTACAGTTCGGGACTTGAAAAAACAGTGTCCATGAAAGCAGCAAAGAACCCAATAATAAAGATGTCAGTGCAAATAATATAGGTACGGGAAGGAAGAAACCCTTCACTCAGATAGTTCTCAGAGTTATTGCGTTGGACTTCTCAAAGTGCTCATCAGGCATTTGCCTTCACAAGATCGACAGGCTTTAGAAAGCAGGAGGATGACATTGATTCTTTGGCCCCAACATACTCGAAGTATTATTTCTGCATATTGCCTTGTGCTACACACTTAATACAAAACAATGCGCACGGATGAAGAATTGGGCACTGAAGAACACACCATGTGGCTTATTATTCGAGTAAATTGCAGAAAACCACCATTTTGAAGGCTCGGTTTGCACAAAACACTACGCTACATTTCTTTTGAAAAAACACCATGTTTTGCGTAATCTTTTGACAAATAACACTGATAGGCGGATTAGACTCGTTTGAACGCATTTATGACATGTGGGTCCCCTTTTTGCTTACGTGGCATGACTGTTTGGGTTTAAAGCAAAAAAGCCCTCAACTTTCTTCCCCCTATGCCAACCAGACCCTCCCCTTCCCTCAAGAAAAAGAAAATCAGACCCTCCCCTCGCACACGCATGTCCACTGACTCAGCGCCGCCACCGCCGCTCACTCTATAGGTCGCCGCCGTCGTCACCGGTAACCGGATCTGCGGGCCACCGCTCCCTCCGCAGGCTCCCACTAGCTCGCCGCGCCGTTCCCTCCGCGGGCCGCTCCCACTGTCTCCGCGCCGCTGCACCCTCCGTGGGTCGTCGTCGTCGCTTCGTCCGTAGGCCGCCGTCGCTGCTCCCTCCGCAGGCCGCCGTCTTCGTCGCCGGGCACCGGATCTGCAGGCCTCCGCCACTCCCTCTGCTCCCTCCACAGGCCGCCACCCCCACTCCTTTCGCTCCCTCCGTAGGCCATCCCGACGAGGTGCAGTTAGCCGGCCGAGGAGCTTGAGGTGGTTGTGCTCCAGCCGATGCCCTAAGCCTCCACTGCCTGGTGCATCGAGGGCGCCTTCCTCCCATACCCCGATGCGCACCCTCCCGCCGGTGACGGGACCTATGAGAGTCTGTTCTCCACGCGTGAGCCATGGGGGGCCTAATTGCATTTTTTATTTTTGATTAAGGGCTGTCTATATAAAATTGTTGGGACTAGTTTGTAAATATAGATAAAAACCCATTTGGCATGAAAAGTTATGCCACATAAGCAAAAATAGGGACCCACTTGTCATAAATGCGTTTATAAGAGACTAATCCGCCGATCAGTGCCTTTTGCGAATCGATTACACAAGATGTGGTGTTTTCTGCCACAGAAATGTAACATAGTGTTTTCTGCAAATCTAGTCTTCAAAGTGATGGTTTCGCGCAATTTACTCCTTATTATTCAATAGACTCCGGCCAGTATTTCAGGCACTCTCAAGTGCGGCATGGGACCAGAGAGACGGAATACACTTACCGAGCTCATATGGCAGACTATATAAGGTACTCCCTCCGTTTCTTTTTAGTCCGCGTATAAGGTTTGGTCAAAGTCAATCTTTATAGAGTTTGACTAACTTTATATTAAAAAATATAAACATTCACAATATAAAATCATATTATCAGATGCACAATGAAACGTATTTTCATACTATATAGTTTTAGTATTGTAGATATTCATATTTTTTCATATAAATTTGGTCAAATTTTGTGTAGTTTGACTTTAACCAAATCTTATATGCGAAGTAAAAAACGGAGGGAGTATAACTTTGACATATTCCACGGAGTACGTGCATTTAATTAGTTTAACGTACATGCCATCTACTCCCTCCGTTCCTAAATGTTTGTCTTTCTAGATATTTCAACAAATGACTACATACAGAGCAAAATGAGTGAATATACACTCTAAAATATGTCTACATACATCCGTATGTGGTAGTCCATTTAAAATGTCCCTCAGTTCCTAAATACTCCCTCCGTCCGGAAATACTTGTCCTAAAAATAGACAAAATGGATGTATCTATAACTAAAATAAGTCTAGATACAACCATTTTTAGGACAAGTATTTCCGGACGGAGGGAGTATAAGTCTTTGTAGAGATTTCACTAGATGGACTACATACGGAGCAAAATGAATGAATCTACACTTAAAATGCATCTATATACATCCGTATGTGGTTCATAATGAAATCTTTACAAAGACTTATATTTAGAAACGAAGGGAGTACTTATTTTCTGTTTGTACTATCTCTATATATAACCATCGAATTGCTACTCACTTCTATATATGCTCCCTCGTAATTGTTCAACAGTTCAGCTACGTGCTTCTTTAAGCTCTTTGATTCTAGTGTGCGTTATTGTACTCTCTCCGTTCCCAAATATTTGTTTTTCTAGGCATTTCAAATGGACACAACATACAGATGCATGTAGACATATTTTAGAGTGTAGATTCATTCATTTTACTTCGTATGTAGTCACTTGTTGAAATCTTTAAAAAGACAAATATTTAGGAACGGAGGGAGTAGGAAAAGACGATGAGACCATGATATCGTCTCTAGTTTACAAGTTATACGGAATGAGTGGCCTCGGGAAAACATGGATCATAGCTTGACCTGTGTTGACTACAAAATGGCCAAAAGATGGGAAAATTCGCATCTGGTCCTGAGCACAGCTGATCCTGAAATTACGTTCGATGGCTCTTCTTGGGATGCATGCGCTTTCTGTATTCCACGCTGTATGCGACAAACGTATTGCCAAAGTATTCCAGGGCAGGGCCCACGCATTAATTTGCTGCTCAGCCACTCCGTGAGACCGGTACAGGATACTCGTGGATGGATCACCTTTCTTCCTGGGTCTCCCTATTCCGGTGCGACACTGCGTGTTGACGGACGCAGCGAACGGCAACCTACCAGCCGGTGGGTGGATAAGTAATCGTACGTCCCAATCCCCACCCCTCCACACTCAGAAAAATCCGCCGCCGCTACCTGCCGGTTGCTCTTCATCGTGCGCGCAGGCCGTATACACCCACGTAGGCCAATTTGACAGGGAACAAGTGCAGCTAAATTAGTGCATCAACCAAACTAGTTTTTTTTTAGAAAAGGGGTATTATCCCAGCCTCTGCATCAGAAAGATGCATACGGCTCATATTATTAAAAAACGAAACCAGTCTCAAAGTCTCCAGTATTTGAAAGTATGAAAATAAAACAGGATGCTCGAGCGAGCCTAATCAAGAAGCCACAACCGGCTGGCAAATAAAATAGGAGCACTACATGCCTATCCTATTACATGACCGCTATCCAAACCGATTGAAAATAACCCGAGCTACCATCTCCCATCGGGTAGACGCAGTAGCCAAACGCCCCTTGGCCTCCGTCGGAGTGAGTAGCGACCACATACGGATCAATGCTGTGGCCCAGAAGATAACCTGCAAAAAGTGAAAGTTCGTTGCTCTATTAAAAACCAAATCATTTCTGCAGTTCCATACTGCCCATAACAAGGCACAAACTCCAACACAAATATGTCTTGCTAAATCCAAGTTAACCCCATCAAGCCATGTTCCAAATAACATATTGATAGAGGTAGGTGGAGTAATATTAAAAGCAATATGAATCAAACACCAAAGTATCTTAGCCAGCGGACAATCTAGAAAGAGGTGCCTGATAGTTTTGTTACGATCACAAAAACTACACCTAGCAGAACCCATCCAATTGCTTTTGCCAGATTATCCTTTGTCAAAATGACTTGTTTATGCACAAACCACATAAACACTTTGATTCGCAAAGGTACCTTAACTTTCCAGACGTGCTTCGAGCAAGGAATGACACTAGTGTTTATGACATCCAGATACATGGATTTGACCGAGAACCTGCCGTCCTTAGTCAGTTTCCAAAATAATCTATCTGACTACTGAGACAGCTGGACATCCATCAGCCTTCGTACAAGATGAAGCCAGGCCTCCCAACGGTCGCGTACCAGCGTCCTCCGAAAGCTAATATTGAGAGGCGTGGACTGTAAGACAGTTGCAACGTAGGCTTCTCGGCGTTGAACAATGTTATACAGAGTAGGATATTGAAGTGCCAGAGGCGTCTCCCCAAGCCACGTATCCTCCCAGAACCTCGTGTTAGCCCCATCACCGACTTAAGATTTTTGCCCTGTTAAAGAAGAGGGGCTTGACTTTCATCAACCCTTTCCAAAACTGTGAATCAGTCGGGCGCACAGTCACCTGAGCCAATGTTTTAGACTGAAGATACTTATTTCGCAGAATCTGAGCCCAAGTAGCCTCTGTCTCGGACGAAAGTTTAAATAGCCACTTGCTAGGGAGACATCTATTCTTAATCTCTAGATTTTCAATGCCTAGACCGCCTTGGTCCTTCGGCCTACAGATGATGTCCCATTTTGCAAGCCTATACTTTCGTTTCAACTCATCATTCTGCCAAAAGAATCAAGATCGATAAAAGTCTAACCTCTTCCTGACCCCCACCGGGACCTCAAAAAAGGATAAAATAAACATGGGCATACTGGTGAGGACCGAATTAATCAGAATTAATTGACCTCCATATGACATGAGCTTCCCTTTCCAATAGCTCAGTTTCTTTTCAAAACGATCCTCGATGCACTTCCACTCCTTGTTCATCAGCTTACGACGATGAATGGGTATACCTAAGTATGTAAACGGTAGCGAACCCAACTCACATCCGAACAATTGCTTATACACCTCCTGGTCTTCATTAGCTCTTGCAAAGCAAAACAGTTCGCTCTTATGGAAGTTAATCTTGAGTCCAGACAATTGTTCAAATAAGCACAACACAAGCTTCATGTTTCGCTTTCGCCAAGTCATGCTCCATAAAGATGATAGTATCATCAGCATACTGCAATATGGATATACCACCATCAACTAGGAGCGGAACCAAGCCAGAAACCTTGCCCCGCATCCTTAGCCCGACCTATTAAAATAGATAACATATCAACCATTATGTTGAATAGAATCGGTGACATGGGATCTCTTTGCCTTAGTCCTTTGTGTGTCTGGTAATAGTGACCAAACTAGCGCAACTCGCATAACGCACACAACACTAGAATTAGCGCAGCCCATGATGCTTGTCTAACAGAAAGACACAAACTACAACAGTGTGTATTAGCCGATGATTACTACAGTACAAGTGTACAAAAAGACACAGGATTCAGTAAACTCAATGTTTTGCTTGGTTTCTTGCTCATTCAAAAAGACACAAGATTCAAAAAATGTACAGAAAGAAACAAGACATAAGATTCAGTGTACAGCGAGAGAACCCCCAAAATTCTGAAACATGATGCCTATTCAGTAAATTCAATATTGTAAACATGATCCCATTCAGTAAACTCAACAGGATTACAAACTACTGCTTAGTTTCTTGCTTCCTGCTGTTTTGCTTGGAAGACTTGGCCTGGCACAAAATGGAAATAGGTTGATTGTCAGTGAGACGAACAAGAGAACTGATGCATTGGCAGATGGTTATTGGCATGATCGAAAATATCGTACACAGATGTTCATGCTCACATATTTGAATCCAGATGGTAAATAATTATTTGTGCAAAACAAATTTAATTCGAGCATGAGGTTTGGAGATCGTTTCTCTTCTAGGATGTGAATTCAGAGATAATTCTGTACATGGAAATCACCATATGAATGCTCGACTATATTATGTCTTCACAAAAGGCAGTTTAATTAGCAGAAGAGTTTTGAATGAAGTGTACTAGGATCTTTGTATATCTTTTTTTAGATCGGCTGCTATATAATTTGAAAGGTTTGCACTCGTTCTTGAAGAGAAAAAGATGTGTGGCTTAATATGGCTACTACTACCTGAAAAAGACTTCTCCAAGTATGACTAAGATTGATATGGACAGTTAAACTTCGTACATATTTACCTGTTAGGTGTGAAAAGCAATTAAGTTCAGAACACTGGCCTCCCCCTCAAGTGTCCGGCATTAGCAAGTACTGATTCCAATCTTACTATTTTCTAAGTTAGCTATCAGTTTGAAAATTTCCCAGCAGCTTTAAGAAGTCATAGAGAAAACTTGAGTAAGATACGAATTACGAGATAGAAATCTACTGTATGTTGTGGAAGTCCCCGAGCAATTGCAATGAAATGATTAAGGAAAGAGCATGCTGTCAAGTTGTCCCTCCGCCAACAATTAGCAAAGTTTACGGTCTGAACAGCTGTATAAATCTACAATTGTTTTTTGAATGGAGTGAGATGACAGGAACTTTATGACAAGTACCTCGTATGCTTTTAGCACTAACTAGACCCTATCAAAAGAATCCGAGCAGTGCACTGAAAAAAGGATTCAAAGGTTCAGTTCTCACTGGACTCAAAATACCAGCATCCTGGTTCTCACTGGATTCAATGGTTCAGTTCTCACAAACCAAATACTGCCTTATTGATTTTTCTAGGACTTGTGACTGCAGCATCGTTTGTTTCTACAAAACAAATTAGTCAAGAATAATATCATTTGACCATTGAACCATCACATAAACAAGGTTGTTTTCTGAAAACAGACACTACATACACAATTCAGACTATAGAAGTTCAGAGTAATTCTTAAGCATGTAGTGGTACTTGAAAAAAGATGTATTTGCTAAAGCATGTACAGGGTACACTTTTTAGTGCATTTTGAGGCTAAAGCATGTGTAATTGAATTTTTTTGAGGTCATTAGCATTTGAACACTTCCATAATTCTGATGGGCATACCTTGGTAAGGAACTTGATGAGGCTTTTCACTCATAGTTGCAGCTAGTTCCTCTTGGAGCCCTTCGTTCTGGGAGGATCTTGATGGGGGCCTTTCAGATGTGGACGGCGACCGAACAACAGCTCCAGTGTTCGAGGGGGGGGCAGGGGAGGAAGAACATCTTCAGCTTGTGAGGGATATGGTGGATAAACGGCAAACCCAACGATGGAGCAGCTGCCGCCGGGGTGCGTGAGGGAGTCGGTGGAGGAAACATCCTAGTTGTGTAGATAGCGCCACCGCCGCCAACCGTACCATCGGGGCCGAGTAGGTGTGCACAGTCCCGGGTAACTCCGTCTTGATTGCAACTTCCATGGCTATCACTTGATCTACAATTTGCACATAGAACAACATAGTTATCGCTTGATCCTGCTTTCCTCATCACCTTGTACTCGGTAGGTAAATTCTGGATCGTTCCGTTGTATCTCTTTGAACACAGCTAGTGTCTTATTTCCATCATCGTCAGCCTGGTCTTGACTTATTCGGCCACACAGATTGCGCAGCGTCCGTTTTGTTGAAGGCACATTCTGGGTTGAACCAAATAAGCTGCCAACCATGTTGTGTCTTGTTCAAGTTCACATTGTACACATTTATGTGCCTGAGCGATGGCCAATGAACTTTCTCACCGCAAGTAAGAGACAACGAATGGTTGTGGCTTGACCAGTGTTAAGCAATGAGCCATCATTGTCTGCAGCTCTAAGTAATCTCATCATTGCAGGGCACTCACACCGGCAAGATCGGTTTTTCTGCTGCTCAGGCTTCCCCTGCAAAATAATTTTTTCCTCCGTGTCAAATTTAGAAAATGAATTCCTGTGCAAGCAATATGTTAAAAAACTGCCAATTCTTTTTTTTTCGGGTCTTAACTCTTAAGTGCTCACCGAGCATCCACAAACAATCTCTTGCATACACTTTGTCCGCTTGATATTCAGCCGGCCCTTGCCATATCGTATACCAAATCCAAGCTCCCAAGAATACAAGTTATAGAAATCGTATGCTTCCCTGAGTGAGTCAAAACTCATCCCAATCTCTGGCTTCACTACATTGTCTGAGAGTTTATCAGCGTACCTCCTGATTGTTTCTTCTAATGGAGTGACTCTAGCTGGACAGGGTGCCCTATCCGGAAGGGGCACGTCCCACTTTTAACCTGAAATTGAATTCACAGTTTTGAGATGATGCAATCCTTTTACATATAACAGTGGGACCGTGATTTTTGTGTATCAGCACATTTGGACGTAAGATCTGCCCACAAAATGCTATGTATGCTAATTACACGCATGGATGAGGATGACGACCAAAATCAGGGGGTCAGCTAGTTGACAGTAGTAGTAATGTCCCCGGACATCTATCGACATAGGCACTAAAAATATAAAAACCATGGATCCAGAGAGAAAGAACACTGAATGTTACGTACTCCCTCTGTTCCTAAATATAAGTCTTTTTAGAGATTCCACTATGGACTACGTACGGAGCAAAATGAGTGAACTACATTCTAATATATGTCTATATACATCCATATATAGTTTGTAGTGGAATCTCTTAAAAGACTTACATTTAGGAATGGAGGGAGTATATACCTTCTGGTCCACCCAGGTGCCTCTGGGTTCACCTTCCAGGTGGACTCACGGACTGGGTTGGCTACTGCTTCCTCTTGCCATCGGGATCGTTCTGCTCAGCAACGCCGCCGAGTTGTCCAACCACACCACGCACAACGAGTCAGCGTGTGCCGGTGCCGACGGCTCGACAGACGTCAACACCAATGGATCTGAACAAACCGAAGACCAGTCATTGACTATTTTTGCTCGCGCGTGTTCGGATCGAATCGAACAGAATAATACAGTGGAGAAAATACCTGTCAATCGAATCCAGCAGAAATCCGATGTGGCGTAGGTCTACAAACTCCGCCATATTGCTCGCCGCCGCCATTGATTTGCCCTCCACCGTCGAGCTAGGGGGGAGGGCTCAACTGAGTAGATGGGAACCGAGGTGTCTTTTTTTTCTTAAAGCTGACCGAGATATTTTTGCTGCCCCACGCTTCACCCGCCGTCAGCATTTACTAAACCTTGACGGCGATGTTTTTGCAGCAGACGGTGCGCATACGTTTCTGATCCCCGCATAGCTTTTTGTTAGGGAGGCGAACCACGGCTCTCGTCAACGTAACCTGGATTTCAATAAACTAGCCCACGGGCTATCATACATCACTGTTCCTCACAGTATAGCGTCAGATGACTCCATTTTCTTACACCCGTATATCTTGAAGACGGACCCACTAGTCTAGATCCCTAGAAATAGACCTAGGGCCAGGATAACATGTCCAGATGCCACCCCTACCAGTAACGCCGCTCTCCAGAAGACGCTCTCTTTCCTTTCTCTGTTCGACGTGAGCCCTTCTGGAGTAGACGAATGAGCATAATAAGTTGTGGTTCTACTTTAGCTCTTCTACTTTAGTTGTATTCTAATTCACCCTATTGTCATCTAATGTATTTTCCCATATGCCATATTACGTATTTCATGGTATTTGTTGTGCATGATTTGCCGCCTGGTTTGCCCTGCAAGTTTTTTTTAAATAGGAGGATTACCCTCGGCCTCTCTATCAAAATGATGCATGCAATCATCTTTATTATTTTATTCATCACAGTTCGACAAAATGAATTCAAAGATAAACCCGAAACCATCTTCGAGACAAAAAAAGTTGCAACACCTACAAGTATAATGATGTGTCGTGACTGCATCAACAGACACCATCTAATTCAGTTGCCTCAAGAAGCCGCCAGCCTGGCAAGCTGAGAGTGCCAACTGGTATAGACGTCCCACAACGCGCACTGCATGCACACACACTAGGATCCAGCGCTGCTATCTTCCGCTGTCCCATCTTCTGGAGGGGTCATTGCATCGATCTTGCTAGTTCTATCTACCGTCGATGTCACCATGACGCCAGACAACGCCACCAGCCTACGCGCGTTCATCCATACGCGCTCGTCGGTGACACTTTGTTGCACCATGCCGCCAAGTCCCGTCGCCGGCCTAGCGGTAGATGTAACACAACTCCTCCTCTTGTCCCCTCTAGCCAGCTTCTGCTCCAAAATGATGACCCGATAAGGGAGAACGACATCGAAGGTGCCTTCATAGTCCGATCCAAGAGACCCAGATCTAAGGTTTTCCCCAGAACATCCTGATCATGTTGACGCAACCTGCAACAACGATACCACGGGATGGACACGACATCAGAGACATCGTCGTCGTCTGCCATGACCGTAGTAGGCCCGATTTTCCCCAGAAGCTGCATCACATCGATCTCGTAGCTGGTTGGGACCACGCGGAGCCTCGCCATGAAGACGTGTGCCGCCACTGGTATGCCGGCGGGGAACTAGCAATCATCACTTGTTTGTGCTGCTCGCCGGCCATAGGGAAGACTGATGACAGGCCTCGTTGAGGACCAGCTCCACGACCGCCACCGTGCCCACCATCACCAGAGACCATCGATCCAGTGGGTCATCGAGGGCACAACAATATGCTCGGGGCCCTTTCCCGGCGGCCAAGCCCCGGAGATGTGCATGTGGAAACTAGAATTTGATGGTGGCATCGGCGGTTGGGCCCATTACTGTTGATTTTGAGCCCCGAATCGCGCTCTCGCAGACCCACTATCTCGGACCATGACTACTTCCCCTAGCCAGAGCCCATGAACTCCCCTCTTTCCCCATTCGATAGTACTTGCATGATTATTACAAACTTCACTCTAATCAAGGAAACATATAGTAGGTAGAAGGTGAGGGCAGAGTATTCAAATTTTTTGAAATATTTGACCACTATTTTTTGGTGCTACCATTAGTTCCTACAATATAGTATCATCAGATACTCTCCATGTCGCGGACACCGCCTTATTCTTTGGTCCAACTCTTGCATCACACCGCCTTATTCTTTGGTCCAACTCTTGCATCTTTCAGCTACAACTTTTCCTTGTGATGGTGCGGCGGTCAAGTAAGGAATTCTTCAACCATGCCACATGGCCTCATTGATCCAGGGCTATGTTGAGTTGCTTCTGCTCTACTCCCTCCATCCGCAAAGAGTGGACATCTGGGTTTTCTAAAACAAATTAAGGATTTTGCAAAAAAGCCCTCCCTGCACTCAATTAAGGTGCCACAGCTTCGATTCGTCGAGATAATAAATGAAAGGGAGAAGTAAATCACAACTTTATCAACAAAAAATTTGCATGAAGAAGTACTCTAGGCCGGCCATCAATTCACCGGAGAAGATGAACATGAGCCCCCCTTGCATGAAGAAGTACCACTGGCTGGCCATCACTTCGATCTGAACATGGATCCATGTACATTTTGATCGCCTGCACATGTTCAATTCTTCTACATACTGTAGCTAATTTGGATGGTGTCTTCATGTAGAAGATGAACATGAGGCCAACATTGCCCATGGAGAAGAGGAACATGAGTCCGATGTTGGTCATGAAGAGGATATGCATGAATCGGGTTAGTAAAATAATTTAGTTAGGACATTTGAATGTTTAGTTACAATCTTATTCAACTACCCACATAATCTGACCTTGTAGATGACGAACTTGAAGACCAAGGTGGTTTTTCCCGGAGCATGGAAGAGGAAGTGCAAGCAATGAATGAAACTCTAGATAACCTTCGTATTAGGCTGGAGGACTATGCATAGTGTGCATGCAGGCAATAGAGATTCAGTTTGAAGAAGAAGAGCTTGATGATTCAAAACCACATGAAGTCATGTACGATTCAGCACCAGATGAACACACAGATGTGGAGCAAGAGCAAGAAGATAACGAACAAGTTCATGATGAAGACAAATGCAAGAATTTAACAGATTTGCAAAGGAGTGGTATTTCTGAAGAATTGCTAGAAAGAAGTGTCAACCAATGATTAAAGAAGACCACAACCAGAGATGTTGCAAACATGTTCCAAGTTTAAGTGTACAAGATCAGATGCGTTTGGAGGAGGGTGAACGAGTTTCTTCGACAAGGCATACCTGTTGATGTATGATCAAGGAAGCCAAAAGTTGTGGTCTCAAAAGGATTGAGGTTGACCTTAGAAGGGTTCCAGAGATTCCTCAGAGTCAAAGGAGAAATATATGCAGTCTTGCAAGAGCTTTGGGTGTGCAGAAAAGCACACTACATAGGATGTTTACAGAAGGCTTGCTCGATATGCATTCCAGCTCACTCAAGCCATATTTGAAGGAAGCAAACATGAAGGCTAGACCACGGCATTGTCTCTCTATGTTTGACCTGCGAAGTTTGCAACACCCATACGATCTTCCTCCGACTATTATGTTTCTTTTTTTAGAATGAAGACGCTAGATGCGTCCGGCTTGAAATTAATAAAGCCCACAACTTAGGCAGTGTAACAAACAGAGTCTAGACAATGAACACGAGCGCGGAGGCTCAGGCCACGCCGACGCGGAGTCACGAGAGTTTAGAACAGGCCGAAAGAAGCACGTAGGGATGCAGATACAAGGCCCGAAGCCAGAGCATAGACCATGCAGGCTCGCTCTCGCACTAGACAAAAGGGCCACTTCACGGTGTAGAAGTGGCAGACGGCTCCCTAGCCAAAACATAGACCTGACGCAGACGATCTTGAGCTTGCTTCAGTTTCTCAGCATCCTTGTGCCTCGCCAACGGACTCCACTGCTGCAGGAAAAGGTTGCATTTGTAGATGATGTTAGCAGAGTGGGTTGGGAAGATACCCTCGATCGCTAGTTTGTTCCTAGTGAGCCAGAGAGCCCAAGCCATGGCTCCAATGCAGCTCCAAAGCACTCGATTGTTGCCTCCTTGAACGGAGTCTACTATGGCCGCGAGGTCGGAGGCCGAGCGAGGGTCCCATGAGGTGTTGGCTGCGGCACGAACCGCACTCCAAGAAAAACGTGTGAGCGGACAGCGGAAGAAAACGTGATTCGCGTCTTCCGTGACGTTACATATCGCACACAGGCCGGTCGACGGGCCATTGCGTTTGGCAACGTTAGCCGAAGTGGGCAATCTGTTACGAAACAGTTGCCAAAAGAACACCTTAATCTTCAGCGGGAGGCGCGCGTTCCATAAGCCCTTCGGCACCTGGAAGGACTGGCCCTGACACAACTTCCGGTGAAGTGATTTGACCAAAAAATTCCCAGACGGGGTAAGGGCCCAAGTCACTGTGTCCTCGATCGTGGACAGCGACACCGGCGCGATGAGAGCAAGAACCTCCGTTAGGTGTGCTTGTTCTGTCCCCGTTAACTCGCGCCGAAAATGGATCGTCGGGGTGGAGGTGGCAAGTGCCGTGGCAACAGTTTGCTCCGGGTTGACCGCCGGGACGTAGAGGTCCTGGAAATCAGACCAGATGGGTTGGGAACCCACCCAGTGGTCGAGCCAAAAACGGGCCGAGCGGCCATTGCCAATGGAGAACTTTGCTCCCAGGGCGAAGGTCGGCCGGACAGTTTGAAGATCGTTCCACTAGTAGAAAAAGGGCCTTTTGTCCCGGTTCGTAAGGGCCTTTAGTCCCGGTTCTCAAACCGGGACTAAAAGGTCGTTACTAATGCCCTTGGCCTTTAGTCCCGGTTCTTACACGAACCGGGACAGATGGGCCTCCACGTGGCCGATGCGGCCAGCCCAGGCACGGGGGCCTTTGGTCCTGGTTGGTGACACCAACCGGGACCAATACGCATCCACGCGTCAGCAGCTGGCTGGAGCTGAGTTTTTTTTCTTGAAAGGGCTGGTTTAGGGGTTTTGGGGGTTAATTTAGGTTGTTATTAGCTAGCTAATAGAGAGAAGTGTCCTCTCTTATATATCTTCGTTCCTGGTTTACCAACGCTACTGCTATGCCTAAAATTAACATGGCTTAGATTGAAGTGAAGGCAACATGTGGTGCATGTCGAAAGTAATACTAATCCTAACTTGATCAAGTTTGGATTGTACTACTTTCGACATGCACCACATGCATGTTGCCTTCACTTCAATCCAATCCATGTTCATTTCACCCGCTTGCATCATGCATCATCATATATAATAACAAGTCCTACTAATTAATCATCATCATACAACTTCTACTCGTTATTAATAACAAGTCATACGATCATCATCCTCATATAGTCATCGAACCAACCCTACTTAATTATTATTAGCACATGATCATCATTATGAGGTATAGATACCCTCTTTAAGGTAAAATAGCATAAAACAATATAGACCCTGACTCTCCATATGGAGAATGGAGCTCATCTTGTCTCCAATTCTTGCGCTTCGCTTCCTTTTGCTTCCAAGAACCTCCTTACGACTGTCCATACATTTTTTTCCATTCTTTGATTGTCATGTCTCCACTTCTTTTAGAAATCCGGTATGGATAGTTGAGATTCGTAGGACGACCTGGTTGTTGAAAGTGCAACTATCCCTAGGTGGTTTTGGTAATTCCTAACAACATATAGCTCATTGAGCTAATACTATTCCAAGACAAATATTTCAGAAAATCTCAATGAATGGCATGGCATGGATGAGGAAAGTGGATCCCTCAAAAATACTAAGGATAAAAGGATTGGATCAAGCTCAAAAGCACAAGACTCTACATTTTATATTTTAGTGATCCAAGATCGCATTGAGTCTATAGGAAAAGTCGATACTATCAAGGAGGGATGAGGTGTTGCTTAATGAGTTTCTTGCTCCATAGTGCTTAGTGATATGCTCCAAAAACCCTCAACTACTTTCTCATATCCACATATGACCCAAACCAAAAGTCAAACTCGTCCCCGCCGATTCTTTCTATCTAGCACCACCAAGTTTAGATGTCATAGCCACTGCCACAAACCCTAGGCAAATCAGTCTCACCGATAGGGAACTCGGTCTCACCGAGATGGAATTGTAATCTCTCTGTTTTCCTTCGTAACGTTTCGGTCTAACCGAAGTGAGCGATCGGTCCCACCGAGATTGCAATGTAAACTCTCTGTTTCCTTTTTGTAACATTTCGGTCTCACTGGAATGAGCAAATCGGTCCCACCGAGTTTACCTGACCAACTCTCTGGTTAGCTTATTACAAAAATCGGTCTCACCGAGTTTGTGTAATTGGTCTCACCGAGATTACGTTATGCCCTAACCCTAACCATATCGGTCCTACCGAGTTGCATGTCGGTCCCACCGAAAACCCTAAAGGTCACTAGGTTTACTAAATCTGTCTGACAGAGTTTGTTGATTCGGTCCCACCGAGATTGGTAAATTGTGTGTAACGGTTAGATTTTGTGTGGAGGCTATATATACCCCTCCACCTCCTCTTCGTTCGTGGAGAGAGCCATCAGAACAAACCTACACTTCCAACTTACCATTCTGAGAGAGAACCACCTACTCATGTGTTGAGGCCAAGATATTCCATTCCTACCATATGAATCTTGATCTCTAGCCTTCCCCAAGTTACTTTCCACTCAAATCTTATTTCCACCAAATCCAAATCCTGTGAAAGAGAGTTGAGTGTTAGGGAGACTATCATTTGAAGCACAAGAGCAAGGAGTTCATCATCAACACACCATTTGTTACTTCTTGGAGAGTGGTGTCTCCTAGATTGGCTAGGTGTCACTTGGGAGCCTCCGACAAGATTGTGGAGTTGAACCAAGGAGTTTGTAAGGGCAGGGAGATCGCCTACTTCGTGAAGATCTACCGCTAGTGAGGCAAGTCCTTCGTGGGCGACGGCCATGGTGGGATAGACAAGGTTGCTTCTCCGTGGACCCTTATTGGGTGGAGCCCTCCATGGACTCGCGCAGCCGTTACCCTTCATGGGTTGAAGTCTCCATCAACGTGGATGTACGATAGCACCACCTATCGGAACCACGACAAAAACATATGTGTCTCCAATTGCGTTTGAATTCTCCAAACCCTTCCTCCTTACATTCTTGCAAGTTGCATGCTTTACTTTCCGCTGCTCATATACTCTTTGCATGCTTGCTTGAATTGTGTGAAGATTGCTTGACTTGTGCTAAATTAGTTAAAATCTTCCAAAGACTAAAATTGGGAAAAGGTTAAGTTTTTAATTGGTCAAGTAGTTTAATCACCCCCCCTCTAGACATACTTCAAGATACTACAGTTGTATGTTCAAAACATCAAGGCGACCGTGCGTATACATCAGATGAGGCACACAATCATTCGGGATTATCTGTTGAAAAACATAGTAATAACTTCGTAGTTAGCAATGATGTACTAGTTTTAGAAGTATACAAAATATGCACGGATGTTGTAATAGTAAAAAATCTTACCAGGGTATCTCCATGGTAGTTACCATAGTTCAACACGTGCACTAGTGGCACGTATTGACCATATTGTTGAGGAGTTCGATTGTAGATATTGTAATTCTCAAGATCATTACAAAATGCGATCAGATGATTTTTCTCCTTATAAGTTAATTAGGAGTCATCGGTGTAGTGGGTTTTGTCTACCATCTTCCGCACATTCTTTGAAGAATGAAAATAAGTTGTGAATGGAAATAAGCTGTCAACTATTTTGAAATAAACAATATAAATTACTTAATAACTATGCTTGAGAAGCTCACATAGGGGAAGAATTGGAAGCGTATCAACAAGGACCCAAATATCCATATTGTCTTGCTCGATTTCAGGATCACCAAGATCCATGGTGACAAGCATACCCTCATCAAAACCATACATCTTGCAAAGTGCTTCCCAATTTTTGCAACCAATATGGGTTACACACTCAGAATTGTACAGCTTTACTTGAAAATCCACACCATGATGGGTCCTTAGGTGAATTTTCTTTGTTTCCATCCTTTCATGGTCTTCAAAACCCATCCTCTCCAAGACATAGCATCTTGCATAGCATGGGATAAGCTAGTCGGATTAGAAAGGATGAAAAGTACACGTTAAAATAGTTGAAGTCGTGCTTAATTACGAAAAAAACTATTGTCGTCGTTGCGTACCATTTCAACATCGAAGGTCTCCTCGAGCTTAATACTGAAGCGCCGATCTTCGTCCAGCTCAAGGAACCTGTCGCACATACCTCGGTCGTCGTGGCACCAGTCGCACTCCCCTGGGCGGTTTTCGTCATCCGAGTACGACATTTCCTATGTTCATAATTCAAATATTAAACTTGTACAATTAAATATATGTACTAAAAAACTCTTAGCTCTCATGTGGTATACATATTTGACCGTCGGTGATGGTAGCTCCTCCTTTCATTCCCGAGTGCATTCGACCAAATTGTCTAGCACACGGGAATGAAGGAGAAGCTACCCCCATGACAACAGTCGGGATTCTTCGTCCTCTCATATAGGTGGAGACTCGACAGACTTAAAGTCAACCCGAGGACTCATATTATAGGACTCATATTGACATGGAGATTTGGCTGGTCTCACCTCGAGGTCGGAGGGGGTCGGTGACAGGGACGATGACGCGGATGAAGGAGGGGCCTCCTAGATTTCTGCATAGTGCTCTCCAATTTTAGCATTCAAAGTAGGAGTACTTTTCCAATTTGAGCATTCAATAAGCAAAACCAAATCGTAAAATAAAGTAGTATTCAAATTAGCATGCATTCAATTATAAGCAAAAGTACATCATCTCTTGTGTCCATACGTCGTCGAATATTATCACTAGTAATACTCCTCGAATACTATCATACATAGCATCGCTAATACAACTAGAACTGTAGCGCCCGACGGGTATCGTCGCGGGCGGTAGACACCCAAAGAGAAGGAACCATCACAGGATCATAGCTCCAGTGAGATCCCTGAAGAACCTGCTAGTTATTGTCGAACCTGCCCTCCAACGCAACCATGTAGCGACAGACGTGCTCGTCCTCCTCGCTGACACGGTGATGTACCACCTCTGTGGTGTCCGGAAGCCTCGGCACCGTCACTGGCCCACACAACCAGCACCAAACAAGGATCGGGTCAACAACGGGCTGGCTCCTCACCAACCTACGCCCCCCGGAAGGTAGCACCTCCCAATACCAGCCCGGCGGAGCCCAGTCCCGGACATGGCCCCTCTGATCAAGCCAGCCTCCTCCGCCGAGTCGACGACGAGGATGCGGGATAGGCATCGTTGACGTCGATGCGGGATTAATTGCTTGAACTAAAAAAATAAACTAGTTTTATTAATTTTCTTGCTAAAATAAAGTAGTTTTATTAAATCAACTAGTTCAACTACTAAGCACTTACTATAAATAAATAAAATAAAGTAGTTCTTACTAAAAATAAACTACTTCTATATGTAGTAAAATTTAATAAAGTAGTTTTATTAATTAATCAACTAGTTCAACTACTAAGCACTTACTATAAATAAATAAAATGAAGTAGTTCTTACTAAAAATAAACTACTTCTATATATAGTAAAATTTAATAAAGTAGTTTTATTAAATCAACTAGTTGAACTACTAAGCACTAAACTAAAATCGATATCTACTAATAATTAACCTAAATAAAAAATTAATACATATATGAAAAAAACATATATTAACAAAAAAATGCTATGAACATTATCTTCATACATACATACCACATCCATACATATATATACATTATATATATGAAAAAATGCAATGAACAAAAAATAATACAAATTATATGGAAAAAAATGAAGATTGCCGTGGCGCGGCGGCAGCTCACGTCGGGCGACGGAGGGCGACGGCGTTGGTGGCGGAGGGCGACGGCGATGGTGACGGGCAACGACACAGCTCAGGGGCGTGTGGCGGAGGGCAACGGCGACGGCGGCGGGGGGCGGAGGGCGACGGCAAACGGGCGACGGGGTGGGCTCGGGGGCACGGGCGACAGGGCAGGACGACAGCGGTGACGGGCGCGACGGGGCAGAGGGCGGCGTCGGCGGCGGGAGATTGAGAGGAACTGAATGAAAATTTCACGTGTTGATTATATAGATAGAGCATTGGTCCCGGTTCATGGCACCAACCGGGACCAATTCCCCCCTTTAGTCCCGGTTGGTGCCACCAACCGGGACCAAAGGCCTCTTTTCAGTAGCCCAAAGGGCGGGAAGCAGAGGGCTTTGGTCCCGGTTGGTGGCACCAACCGGGACTAAAGGGGGGGCTTTGGTTTCGGTTGGTGCCACCAACCGAGACGAAAGGGTGGCATTGGTTCTGGTTGGTGCCACCAACTGGGACTAAAGGCCTTGTGCTGGCATGGTGCGGTGGGAAGTTTAGTCCCACCTCGCTAGCTGAGAGAGCTCAACACCTGTTTATAAGCTGCGTTGCAGCTCAGGTGTTGAGCTCCTCTCTAATATGCAGGCATTATTTGCCTACCCTTGTCACTACCATGTTGGGCCTATTGGGCCTGCAGGCCTGCATCCTGGCCCATATACAGACGGGTTTCTAGTCGTATGCAGGCTATGTGCCCATTAGGCGGCTTTTTTTATTTTTTCCAGTATTTTTTTTTGTTTCTTTTTGCTTTTAGCTCAGAATAATTATAAACTTTCTGTTACTCCATTAGTTTCCAAATTTGAATAGTTTATATTTTAATTCTTTAAAATTTGTGTGAATCACTAGTTTGTGAATAACTTCACTATAAACATATATTTTGAGTGATTCTTTTTCCTGCTATTTAATATTACTGCGTTTTATCATTATATTCAAAAACAGATTTTGTTATTTTAGTATCTATCAAAAAAATTCTTTCGAAGTATGGGAAAAACTGGATACACTTTGTGTACAAAATGGACAATCTCTTTCGAAGTATCAGGGTTTCATACGGAAACTCATCTGTTATACAGGGATATCATTTTTTAAAAACTTATTTGAACTCCTGACTTTTTGTGTGTTCAAAATGCACCATTCAAAGCCACATCATCAATTTTCAACCCTATCTGACTTCATTAGTTATTTTGCATGCATTTACTAATTATTTTGAGCTATAAGACCCTGAAATTGAAAAGCATTTCAAATGAACTCTGAAACACTGGATGCACTTCATGTACAAAACGGACAATCTCTTTCGAAGTATCAGGATTTCATACGGAAACTTGTATGTTACAACAGGCATTTCAAATGAACTACGAAAAGGTTGAAAGTTGGCATGGTATCATCATAATAGTTGTGGAGAAAGTCTTCACTTTTTCTTCGCTTGTGTCCTTTCCTTATTGCACCGTAACCATGGATAATCTTCATCATTTATCAGGATGCTTGGGTTAGCCCTGACTTTGAAGGGAGGAATTTCATGAAACTTTACATAATCTTCGGACATGTCTGTCTTGCCCTCCACTCCCAAGATGTCCCTTTTTCCTGATAGAACTATGTTGCGCTTTGGCTCATCGTATGATGTATTCGCTTCCTTATCTTTTCTTTTTCTCAGTTTGGTAGACATGTGCTTCACATAGATAACCTGTGCCACATCATTGGTTAGGACGAACAGTTCGTTAGTGTACCCAAGAGTGTTCAGATCCACTGTTGTCATTTCGTACTGTGGGTCTACCTGTACCCCGCCTCCTGATAGATTGACACATTTGCACTTAAACAAAGGGACCTTAAAATCATGTCCGTAGTCAAGTTCCCATATGTCCACTATGTAACCATAATATGTGTCCTTTCCCCTCTCGGTTGCTACATCAAAGTGGACACCGCTGTTTTGGTTGGTGCTCTTTTGATCTTGGGCGATCGTGTAAAATGTATTCCCATTTATCTCATATCCTTTGTAAGTCAATGCAGTCGAAGATGGTCCCCTGGATAACAAGTACAGCTCAGCACAAACAGTGTTCTCACCTCTAAGACATGTTTCCAACCAACTGTTGAAAGTCCTGATGTGTTCACTTGTAATCCAGTCGTCGCACCGCTCCGGGTGTTTGGAGCGCAGACTATTCTTGTGTTCATCGATATACGGGGTCACCAAGGTAGAGTTCATTAGTACTGTGTAGTGTGCTTGAGACCAAGAATATCCGTCCCTGCATATTATTGAGTCCCCTCCAAGTGTGCCTTTTCCAGTCAGTCTCCCCTCATACCGCGATTCAGGGAGACCTATCTTCTTAAGGCCAGGAATGAAGTCAACACAAAACCCAATGTCATCCTATGTTTGATGGCCCATGGAGATGCTTCCTTCTGGCCTAGCGCGGTTACGGACATATTTCTTTAGGACTCCCATGAACCTCTCAAAGGGGAACATATTGTGTAGAAATACGGGGTCCAGAATGACAATCTCGTCAACTAGATGAACTAGGACGTGCGTCATGATATTGAAGAAGGATGGTGGGAACACCAGCTCGAAAATGACAAGACATTGCACCACATCACTCCTTAGCCTTGGTATGATTTCTGGATCGATCACCTTCTGAGAGATTGCATTAAAGAATGCACATAGCTTCACAATGGCTAATCGGACGTTTTCTGGTAGAAGCCCCCTCAATGCAACCGGAAGCAGTTGCGTCATAATCACGTGGCAGTCATGAGACTTTAGGTTCTGGAACTTTTTCTCTGCCATATTTATTATTCCCTTTATATTCGACGAGAAGCCAGTCGGGACCTTCATACTAAGCAGGCATTCAAAGAAGATTTCCTTCTCTTCTTTGGTAAGTGCATAGCTGGCAGGACCTTCATACTGCTTTGGAGGCATGCCGTCTTTTTCATGCAAACGTTGCAGGTCCTCCCGTGCCTCAGCTGTATCTTTTGTTTTCCCATACACGCCCAAGAAGCCTAGCAGGTTCACGCAAAGGTTCTTCGTCACATGCATCACGTCGATCGAAGAGCGGACCTCTAGGTCTTTCCAGTAGGGTAGGTCCCAAAAATAGATTTCTTCTTCCGCATGGGTGCGTGTCCCCCAGCGTCACTGGGAACAACTAGTCCGTCGGGACCCTTTCCAAAGATTATGTGTAAATCATTGAGCATAGCAAGTACGTGATCACCGGTACGCATGGCTGGCTTCTTCCGGTGATCTGCCTCGCCTTTGAAATGCTTGCCTTTCTTTCGACATTGATGGTTGGTCGGAAGAAATCGATGATGGCCCAGGTACACATTCTTCCTGCATTTGTCCAGGTGTATACTTTCGGTGTCAACTAAACAGTGTGTGCATGCGTGGTATCCCTTGTTTGTTTGTCCTGAAAGGTTACTGAGAGCGGACCAATCGTTGATGGTTACAAACAGCAACGCGTGCAGGTTAAATTCCTCCTGTCTGTGCTCATCCGACGCACGTACTCCGTTTCCATTCCACAGCTGTAAAAGTTCTTCAACTAATGGCCTTAGGTACACATCAATGTCGTTGCCGGGTTGCTTAGGGCCTTGGATGAGAACTGGCATCATAATGAACTTCCGCTTCATGCACATCCAAGGAGGAAGGTTATACATACATAGAGTCACGGGCCAGGTGCTGTGATTGCTACTCTGCTCCCCGAAAGGATTAATGCCATCCGCGCTTAAACCAAACCATATGTTCCTTGGATCACGTGCAAACTTAGCCCAGTACTCTCTCTCGATTTTTCTCCATTGCGACCCGTCAGCGGGTGCTCTCAACTTCCCATCTTTCTTACGGTCCTCGCTGTGCCATCGCATCAACTTGGCATGCTATTTGTTTCTGAACAGTCGTTTCAACCGTGGTATTATAGGAGCATACCACATCACCTTCGCAGGAACCCTCTTCCTGCGGGGCTCGCCGTCAACATCACCAGGGTCATCTCATCTAATCTTATACCACAATGCACCGCATACCGGGCATGCGTTCAAATCCTTGTACGCATCGCGGTAGAGGATGCAGTCATTAGGGCATGCATGTATCTACTGGACCTCGAATCCTAGAGGGCATACGACCTTCTTTGTTGCGTACGTACTATCGGGCAATTCGTTATCCTTTGGAAGCTTCTTCTACAATATTCTCAGTAGCTTCTCAAATCCTTTGTTAGGCACATCATTCTCTGCCTTCCACTGCAGTAATTCCAGTATGGTACCCAGCTTTGTGTTGCCATCTTCGCAATTGGGGTACAACCCGTTTTTGTGATCGTCTAACATGCGATCGAACTTCAGCTTCTCCTTTTCACTTTCGCATTGCGCCTTTGCATCGACAATGACCCGACGGAGATCATCATCAGCGTGCACATCGTCTGGTTCCTCTTGATCTTCAGTAGCTTCCCCCGTTGCAGCATCATTGGGCACATTGTCTGGTTCCTCTTGATCTTCAGCAGCTCCCCCCGTTGCAGCATCACCGTATTCAAGGGGCACATAGTTATCATCGTCCTCTTCTTCTTCGCCGTCTTCCATCATAACCCCTATTTCTCCGTGCCTCGTCCAAACATTATAGTGTGGCATGAAACCCTTGTAAAGCAGGTGGGTGTGAAGGATTTTTCGGTCAGAGTAAGACTTCGTATTCCCACATTTAGGGCATGGACAGCACATAAAACCATTCTGCTTGTTTGCCTCAGCCACGTCGAGAAAAATATGCCCGCCCTTAATGTACTCGGAGGTGTGTCTGTCATCATACATCCATTGCCGGTTCATCTGCGTGCATTATATATAATTATGTGTGTCAAAAGTAAGAAAATCAGACAAGTATCTATCTAGAGTAAGAAAATCAGACAAGTCTCTATCGAAAGTAAGAAAATCAGAAAGAAGATAAGAACAAGAGGCTTACCACGGTGGTGCCGGCGACGAGATCGGTGCAGGCGATCAACGGCGGTGAAAACGGGGACGGGGCGTGACGGACCGCTAAATCTAGACAAATCTCGGGAAAAAATGGAGCTCCGAGGTTGAGCTTCGAGAGGAGAAAGCTTAACTAGTGTGGCTCGGGCATTTCATCGAACACCTCATGTGTATAGGAGGTGAGCTAGAGCACCCAAATGCCCTCCCCTCGCCGGCCAGAAAAAATAGAGTGCTCTGCTGGGGCGATGGGTATATATAGGCAACTTATTTGTCTCGGTTCGTGGCATGAACCGGGACTAAATCCCCCCCTTCTATATCAGTTTAAGGCACGAACCGGTAGCAATGGCTGTGGGCCAGGAGCGTGGACCATTGGTCCCGGTTCGTGCCTAGAACCGGGACAAATGGATCCATACGAACCGGGACCAATGCCCACGAGGCCCCGGCTGGCCCCCTAGGCTTATGAACCGGGTCTAATGGCCCCCATTGGTCCCGGTTCATGAAGAACCGGGACTAATGGGCTGGCCAGGCCCGAACTAAAGCCCTGTTTTCTACTAGTGTTCTAGAAAGGGGATCCCCTCACCACCCCATCGAAAAAATTCCCGTTCGAGAAGTACTTTGCATGCAACAGGTCAACCCACAAACCCGTCGTCCCCTGCGAGAGCTTCCAAATCCACTTGCACATCAGAGCGATGTTTAAGATTCTGGTGTTCGTGATCCCTAACCCTCCCTGGGCTTTGGGACGGCACACCGCAGCCCATCTAACCATGTGATACTTGCACTTGGGTCCCGATCCTTCCCAAAAGAAACGAGGCCGAGGTGTGTCCATCTTGGCATGAACCCCTTCTGCCAGGAGGAACAAACCCATAGCAAATTGCGGCAGCGAGGAGAGGCTCGCGTTCGTGAGCACCAACCTAGCTGCAGAGGAAAGGAACTTCCCCCTCCACGGGCATACCCGCGCTCCCACCTTGGTCCAGAGCGGAGCCCACCCGTCGATCGTTATGCGTTTTGCGTCCAACTGTAGACCCAGGTAAGTAAACGGGAGTTTGCCTAGTTTGCAATTAAGCAGGTCCGCAATACGCCTACCTTCATGCGCTTCCATGCCCATAGACATCACTTCACACTTGTGGAAGTTGATTTTAAGTCCCGACATGAGTTCGAAGCTAATTAGCAAGGCTTTGACCGTTGCCACACTGTGGAGGTCGGGTTGGAACAACAGTAACGTATCATCCGTGTATTGCAAGTGGGATATCCCCCCTAGGATGAGGTGTCCCAACACCCCTTTTATGTGCCTTGCTTCCGCGGCTTTCCGCAGCATAGCTGCCAACACATCAGCGACAAAATTGGACAAAAGCGGTGACATGGGATCACCTTGGCGCAGGCCGCGCTTGTTCCTGAAGAAGTTCCCTACTTCTCCATTCACCGAGACCGCAGTTTGGCCCCCTGAGACCAATTGCATGACTCGGTACACCCACACCAATGAGAAGCCCTGACTGGTGAGGATCTGACGGAGGAAATCCCAATTAACGCGGTCATAAGCCTTCTCAAAATCTAATTTGAGGAGGATCACAGGTTTGTGTGTGCGTTTAAGCTCATGCAGGGTCTCTTGCAAGGCTAACGGCCCCTCCAAAATGTTTCTACCACGTATGAACACCGATTGGGAGCGACTTATGGTGCGATGTGCGATCGGCGTGAGCCGAGTGGCGCAGCCTTTGGCACAGATTTTAAACGGGACGTTAATGAGCGCAATGGGTCTGTACTGGCGGATGTTGTCCGCCCCAGACACTTTCGGGATTAGCGAGAGCACGCCGTAGTTAAGCCTAGCGATGTCCACGAAACCACGCATGAAGTCGTTACACACATCGAAAATGGGATCACGCAGCAGTGGCCAAAAGTGTTTGAACATCGCCACCGGCCACCCGTCCGGTCCCGGGGCCGTGTCTGATTTCATGCTAAGGAGTGCATCGTCTATCTCCTTAGGGAGAAACGCGAGCCCCATCTCTTCGTTCTCGCAATCAAGGACCTTTTGGGATGGGAGCCTGATGTCCACACGCAGATGCGCACGTTGCGCCTCAGCCGTCCCCATCGGACTAATATAGAAGTCGTAGATGTGTTGGGTAATCTCCGATTGCTGTAGAAGGAGCCCATGCTCCGTCTGCAGCATAAGAATTGAGCATTTCCTGCACCGGCCATTCGCATACGCGTGGAAATACTTCGTGTTCGCATCACCTTTGAGTATCCACTTGAGGCCTCCCCTACACCTCCAGTATTCCTCCTCGGATCGCAGCAGCGCTTCGACTTGCCCTTCCAAGGCATATCGCATCGCCCATTCTTGCTCAGAGAATGGTCGCGTGTCCGCTTGGATGTGAAGGAGTGCTATTTCATCATGTAGCCTCGCCCTGAGGACCTTGTTGTCACGTCCCTGGTTCGCACCCCATCCCTTTAGGCTTGCACGGAGGCGACCCCCAAAAGCGATCCAAAACTCCATTGGGTCGTGTTGATGGCCTGGGAGTTGTACACATCGCAACCATCTCTCCCTAAAGATGGTGTCAAAGTCAGGGACCTCAAACCACGCGGTTTCAAAGAAGAAACGCGTGCTACAGTGAATTCTATCTTCCCCGGAAGATAAGATGAGAGGAACATGGTCCGATCCAATCCTTGTTTCAGCAAGGAGCGAACATAAGGGAAACACTATTTCCCAGTCCGGAGACATGAATGCACGATCCAGGACGGATTGCACCGGGGCTAGTTGCTTGTTTGTCCAAGTATATCTCGCCCCTGTTCTGGTCACTTCCCTAAGTGCCATCGACGCAATCGCGTTGTTGAACATGGCCACCCTTGGCCAATTGATGTTGTCATTGTTTTTATCTGCACCTGAATGTATCAGGTTAAAGTCACCACCCACCATTAGAGGGGTCTGTGCTGCAGATCTTGCCATCACCTTGGCTTCCAGTTCTCCCAAGAACTCGGCCGAGCGTGAGTGATCTGCTGGTCCGTAGACTTGCACGATCGCGAGCTTGCGAAGCAACGCTCGCACGCGGAAGTTGGCCGCAATGAAGAAGGTGCCAACCTCCCAGGTCAGCACCTCATACGTGGCACTGCAGAAACCTAGCAGCATGCCACCCGAATGGCCATGAGCCGGGCTATGGTGCCAAACAAAGCTCTCTAGGGGATCAATAGCTAAGATATCTTGATGCCAAAACTCTGATTTAATCGTTTCCTGGAGCCCTACGATATCTATCGCTTCTTTCCTAATGTAATCCCTCAGTTGAGTGCGCCGGCCTGAGTGGCCGAAGCCATGAATGTTCCATAGAAGCGCACGCATCTAAATGACGCGGTTACAGAGGCGCACCACCTGGAGGTGATCGCCTTGGCCACGCGCCTCACCTTGCTGCAGCGAGGCGAGGGTGGGGCAGCAACCCCTGTTGCTGTATCCCCATCGGGCCGGACCGCTAGCACCGTTGAGGGCTCAGCCTCCACTGCCAGATGATCCGCGTGTTGAGCAGCCGCCGCTGCCAGTGCCACCTGCGCCATCTCCTTCGCACGAATCAACGAGATGAGCTCGCTCACCCCACCCTCTCCCATCGGTTCCACCCCATTCTCCCCTAATACCTCGCTCAGATGATAGTTCAAAAAGTACTCTAGAATCATAAAACGAGGCAAGGGATTACCTGAGGTTTCCAGGTTCTTCTGCACTTGAAGGAGTTGGGCGCGCTGAAGCGACAGCATGTTTCCTTTGGCGCCCTTGGCACGCGCACTGACCCGCACGGGAGCCACCTGCCCCTCCACCACGGCCTTGGAGCGCTTGGCCTTCGGGAAGGGCGCCGACTTGGACGTCTCCTGAACGAGCGGGACGGGGGCAGGCACGGCCAGAGCCATCACCGCCTGGCGCGGCGTCGCCGGGGCCCCCAAGATCTCCGTTGCACACCCGGCCTCTGCGCTCACCTTGCGCACCGCCACCTTCTTGAGCTGCTTCACCGCACCGAGCTTGCTGCTGCTGCGGCCGCCTTGGGACGGAGAGCGCAAGGAGAGAGGCAGCGGCAGCGAGTCCGCAGACACCGCAATAGGGGTGCGCGCGTCGTCCACCGGCTCCCCCACCTGGTGTGAGCCCACCGCCGCCTCCATCCTCACCGGAGGGGACGTGACTGACCCCAGGTTGGAGCCGGACTGGTTCGGAATGGAGAGCTCCATCTCCGATGACCCTCCGGCAAGAGATTGCTCCATCATAGGCTGCTGCACATGCATCGTCGACCCGCCTTTGTCGGTGATGCCCAGCTTCTCCCACGACACCGTATCGATGGAGTCGTCATCCATGCTAGCATCGAGCTCCTTGTCGCCGTCCTTGTCGCCGTCACGCCCCGTCCCGTCCGGGCCCTTGCCATGGTTGGGAGGAGGAGGGGTGGAGAAGGGAGGGTGGGCACCGCGAGTTGCTCCGGGGGGAGCTCGGGCTTGACAGAGATGTTGAAGCCTTCGTCATTGAACCAGATCTGAACCAGCCCGCAGAGCTTGCGCAGGTTGCGACAGGCGAAATGCATGCGGACCGGCCCTGGACGGATCAGAGACTCCTCATCGACCAGCAGGGGGCGGCCGAGCATGGTGATGGCCGCCATGAGCCGGTCGGAATGCCTCTGCTTGGGTAGGATGCCACCCAACTTGACCCACACCTCCGGCATCTCCAAACCCTTGGGCGCGCCGAGGACCGCGTCATGGATATCCACCATGAGATTGTTGAGGGAAAGGAAAAGCTTGCCGCTCCTTGTAGCCATCCTGAGCATCGCTGGATCTGGGAACACCACCGAGAACGCACCGCCTTCAAGAGGAGAGATCTGCCAATCCCACACACCCTCAAATAGGTGCGGCAGCTCGACTTCCAAGATCTCCTGCAAGAGCGCACCGGAAGGCATGGAGAGCACCACCGGAAGACTATTATGTTTCTTGCGCTGGCCCTTTTCTAGCACAGTTGCAAGGCTTGCTTTTGAGTGGTAAGCAATAGATTATCCCAATAGTTAGTACTCCCTCTGACCTAAGTTAATTGCCGTTGCTTTAGTACAACTTTGTACTACGGTTGTACTAAAGCTACGACAATTAATATGGATCGGAGGTAGTATTATTCAAAATGAGTTAGAAACATGTGATCAGGAGATAGCCCATGTGCTCTTGAATAGTTAATATATGTGTTCATTGGTGCTCTTTGATTCAGATGTTGGTTAGTCTGTTGGGCTAGACAACCAAAGAAGTCATGCTCGCTCATGAAATTGTGAGCTCTGCCCTCAGATGTTCTAGGGACAAGCCTTGTCTTAGTGGTGTAAATGTCTTTGTCTAGGGACTGCAGTTTACAACATCATTTATACAGATAAATTGTGATGTCAAATACACCGTAGTCCAAGATCACAATCTCTTTGGATTGTGTGCGATGAAGAAGGACACCACAGTCACAATAGGCATGAATTCTTGTTGAGTTGGGTCAACAAAGCACTACAAGTATATTGCATCCTCTCCAGAAAGAAAATATTAAACACAGTGTCAGTTCAACCCTTCTATACAACATAAAGCCAACAACCAAATACCTTAACTAGTTGAATTCTGATAATGACGTCAATAGGGTGGGGCCCTTATGCTTTCAATGTTACAGTGATGGAAGCAATAGCCATGCGGGGCGGCCTGATTATAGCTAACTCGCTTGGATTCCACGGGGTTGATGATGAATCGGATTCAATGAATGTCATCAACTTTTGCATGGAACAATCAAGATGGTGGGATGTTTACACTAGCAATTTTTTCAGAATGTGTTGGTTTGGTAACAACTATTGGGAAGGTCAAGTTAAAACATTGTCCCCAAGTGGCGAATGTCACGTCTCATGAACTAGCAAAGTTTTGTTTCTATAATAAAAGTTGTAATAATTGGGTTGATGAACCTCCAGATTATATTACCAACAATCTGGTGTGCGATGTAATTGTGCTCTAAATTGATAAAGGTAGTCATGATGGACTTATCTAAAAAAACAAATGTTGGGCATGATGGACATACCTGGGAATAATAGGACCCCATGTAGCCCGGTCATCCAACATGTGTAAGCCCAGTGCATTCAAATATAATTGGCCTTTGTACTTTGATTCTTTTTTTATAGGTTTGGATTCTTTTGGTTTGCAGCATTTCAAAATCTAAAAGTAAGAATAGGTCATCATGGCATTTGGAATCCGACATAAATCAATAAAAGTGTCTAGTCGCATCACACAAATAAACGTTTCTATAGAAATGAATGGATGACATAGTTGTCATAGACCAAACATGCCCTTTAAGGTTCAGCGCGGCCAGCACCCCAACACAAATCACACTTTGACTAGAAGACATGTTGGTAAGACTAGTACATAACAATGTCAAGATCGATGCGGGTGAAAGAGTCAAAAGACCTTGCATGGTATACAATTCAATATATATGTGTATTATATTAGTGCTCATCTTGAGTCCACCTTCTTCTAGCTCGATTCAGCAAATCTTCTTAATGCAAACTTTCAACTTCCCTAGTAACCAATAGAAAATTGATCCCTAGAGATTTCACAAGAACAGTAATAGTTGAGAAAACCTTTCTTTTGATGGCTTCGAGAATGTGCATTTCATAACTATATGGGTGGTTTCTACATGATATTGGGTTTTGCAATATTGCTTTTTCAATGATTCTGCCATGTGAACTATTGTTTTGAAATATTTGGAAAAAAATAACACTTTTTCAGTTGTCTTGGTTTTATTTATTAGACTAAAAAGGAGCATTGAACTATGTGATGGCTCATTCATAGTGAATTATTTCCAGAGAAGAGCACATGGAAATTCATGACTTGCCAATTTATGATCAAATTGTAAATATGTATGAATTTTGTGTGCTCGTAACATGTTCCTTTTGATTTGATTAATCGAACCTTACCCCTGGAATAGTATGATTATAATTAGTTGAGTGATGACTTTGGAGTGTGTAGCGTTTCAGATCCATTAGGCATTTGCTTCACAAGGCCAAAACAGGTTCAGATAGCAGGAAGTTAACATTCATTCTTATGACATGAACATATATGATACATTATTTCTTCTCATTTCATGGTTATTTTCACAAACGAGGGTGGCAGGGCGTCAGACTTACTAGAGTTTTGAGAACGCTCTGGTAGGGTGTTCTTTCACGACCTATGTTGGTATGATGCTAGCATATATTGTGTGACTACTCCTTGCCAATCCAGTACAAGTTACGTGTGGTCGCATCGGGCAACGATGATACATATTTTTTAGCGTTGGTGTAAAAGGATCAATCCATCCTTCATTGATTGGATCTAACAATGATAACAATTGTGTGCCATCCTTGCCTTAAGTCATTGTCTTGGAGTACCGGTGTGCCTTTGGTATTCTAGCCTTCACTTGTTGGGTCAGGTTGAACTCGATGCTTGAATCAGTCTTCTAGGCTTCATTGGAACTAATGTTGGTGTGCAGTAGTATGGCCTTATTCAAGACACTGTTTATTGTCTTGGTATATATACTAGTTGTGTTATTTGTTATCGATAATTGAAATTAGAAAGCAGGTTCATAGTAACGTTATAATGTTGCCGGCGGCAAAATTCGCAATGTTAGCAACCATGTGGCATTTCTTTCTATTTATGTGATGTTTTGATTTTGACATCATGAGCTTCCTAATATACAATGGCAGGGCTAGTAATACTTGCATTGTCTACAAAGTTTTTATAGGTTGTTCTTAGAATGTGGCACACCGGCTTTTTGCTACATCATCTATAGGTAAAGAGGTTGTTGGTAGTGACGGATTCAGCAACAAGTGTGCACGTACTCCAGGTGAAAACCCATGATCACACCTCTCTGGCTTGGTTAGGCAATGTTGACATGTGTGGTCGTTCTCTTGTTGAGGGTGTTGACTCGAAGCTCGACTCAGGAGATGCAAATCCCAAGTTTGACCTTTCGTTCGACCCGTCAATATCGGTGCACATGTGGTGACCTCTTCTTGAAGAATTCGTCAAGGAGCAGCGTTCTTTTTGTTGTTTGGCCACATGTCGCTTGACCGGCGGATTATGGTCCATGGTCATAATCTTCATGGGCGCATGCCTGATGTCGAGCTGCCGTCGTTGGCATTTGTTTCTCTTTTGTTCTTCTTGTTTTATCTTTGGGCTTGATGTGTTGTTCCCCCCAGCAATGGTTCGCTCTGGTTAGAGCATTACTAGTAGTACCCTCAAACCCTCAAACCCTCAAAAATAACCGCTTTTTTACGGGTTGTGATGAAAAAAATGCAAAGACTAGAACCCTTTAACCCCTAAACATGTAAACAATTTTAAGGGTTAGAGCCCGGGTCGCTCTCCCAGCCTCTAAAAGTAAGGGTTGGAGAGGGGAAGCAACCCCAACCTCTATTTGTTCGTTGCGCGCGCGGGAGGGAAAAATCAGGTTCGTCGCCCGCCTCCTCCCTTGCCCCGCCCGTCGCCCCGCCCCCAATCGCCGACGGCCGCCGCGCGCCATGGAGCCGCCGCCTGCCCCCGTCCTCACGCTCACCTCCACTAGTGCAGAACCAGGCAATAGCACCGGTTCGTAAGGCCCTTTAGTGCCAGTTCCATAACCGGCACTAAAGTGTGGGCACTAAAGCCCCCCCCCCCCTTTAGTACCGGTTCAGCACGAACCGGTGGTAAAGGGCAACCACGTGGCACGAACCAGCTCCGGGGGGCTGGAGCCCTTTAGTACCGGTTGGTAATACCAACCGGTACTATAAGGTTTGGGGGGGTTTTAGTTTTATGATTTCTTTTTCATTTAATTTTGTGTTTCCATTTTAATTCTTTTTCGTTTGCTGGTATTTTACGATACTACACATTGTACACGTTATGCATATATATATATATATATATATATATATATATATATATAGAATTTCTAGTAGAACCAATCATGCATATATATATCATCAATGTCTCACAAACCACCATATTAATTAATTCACACATACACAAATGTATAGCTAGCTATATACAATTTCTCCTACATATGCATGTTGCCTTCGGAGCCAGTGGCATTAGCCTAATTGGTGCCTTCGGAGCACGATGACAATTGGAAGTGGTTTTCATGGGGGCGGTAGCGGGTAATAGTATTCTCCCTTCGGATTTATGACCTGGTCGAGCAAAAATCCCGCTATTTCCTCTTGAAGTGCTTCTACGCGCTCCGTTTCTAGGAGCTTCTCCCGCACCTCTCTGAACTGTTAAGAAGGAGATCAATATGCATGTGTATTAGTTGTGTGACTAGATATCGATAATGGTGTAAAAATTGTGAATAGTGTTCTGACAAGCGTACCCATTCCTGTCTTTGAGATCTGCTCCTTTCGGACGCCATCATGCGAATGTTCTCGCAAACGCAGAATGCACACAGATCAGTCCCCTGCGCCTGCTTCAGGGCCTTTACGAGAATGGAATTTGATCAGATAATAATTAATCAAGCATGATAATTAAAGAGATGGCAGCTAGCTAGCTAGCTAGTACTACTTAATTACTTACCTTGGGTCGAAACCATTGAAGCTTTTTTTTCCATTCGCCATCCGTGACGCTGATGAACCTTGCCCAAGCCCTGCCCGCCGACAAAGAAAATGAATAAAGGGGTTATTAAATAGTTCATATCATGAAATGACGAACTAAATAGGCCGAGATATATAGTTAATAATGATTGAAATTACCTGTTGACTATCCCAAACAAGATGTTATAGTCAGTTTTAACTTTGAGTAGTGAGTCCAGTATTTCAACTGTTCCGTCGTCAACTTTAATGATACACAAGACCCAGTGAAATCTGCATGCACACACGTTTGCATGTCTTAATTAAGCGGGCATATGTAAGCAAAAACATGTAGCTAGCTAGTAGGCAAAAACAGAGAATTTGTAGTACAAGACAGTGTGACTCACTGGAAGTTGTAAGGAAGTAGTATATCTTCATTGTATTTGAGGCGCTTCAAGAACTCTAGCATGTTGTCCTCTACGTCCTTTTGATGATGTGGATTTATCCGCCATGTGTATTCATTAACGGTGTTTGGGTCAATGAACCCAATGCCATAGCGTCCACCTTTTCTCATTTCATACATCTTCATCCTGCATAATACCACAGAAAAGAATATAGTGAGGATAATTACAGGTAATGATTGATCAAAAGGATCACTACAGCTAGCTTGAGACTTAAATTACAGAAAGAAATCACTTACAGACAATAGCAACTGACGATAGATTTGTCGAGTGCGTCTTGATTGTATAACTGAAACAGTTCAGAATACTCAACGGACAGAGCTTTCTCATGGAAGTAATGATCCTCCTTGACATTCACCATGAGGGACAATCGATCTGAAATCTTGGTAATGTTCATGTACCATTGATGCAATTCATACATTCTCGTTGGGAGGTTCTTGACCTTGTCTGGCTCGACCAAAGGTTGGCCCCGGACATATTTCCGTTTTATTTCATCCTCTCTAAGCACAGGCATGGGCTCGATCTCGAGGAGTTGTCCAACAGTGATTTTGAGAACTTCAGCCTGCATTATATGCTCCTCCGTTATTACCACATTGCCCACCTCAGGAACGTAAACTGTTTGCCCACAATAATATTGGGCGCGCGTACTGTCACGTGTTGTTGGCACAACAAGCGAGGGGATCGATTGCGCCGCCTGTTCTCCCAGCTGGGGAATGGTTTTCCCGCATTTTTTGACAGCTGCTTCTTGTTTGCTCGATCCCGAGCTCGCCTCCTTACGTAGACGTGCTCGATTTAACTTCCTGATGTGGCGCTCATAGTCTGTGTCAACAGGCTTGGGAGCTGGTGGTTGAGCCATACGAATGAAGTGGTCAATCGTTTCCTCAGGCACTTTCTCCCTTGGCGGCGGTGGCGGTTTCGGTGCAAAATGGGCTTCCACCTCGGCCTTCGATATGGCTGCGATTTCCTCCTCGGACCTGTCATAAGCCCTCTGCGGAAGAGGCGTGAGGCTTGGACCATATTTATATCGCTTGCCTCCGCCTGTACTTCCTGTACTACCTCGACTCGTACCGCTACGCACCATAGCTGCGGGGTGTCTCTTCTGCGATTGCTGAGGCGGCGGAGACGGCTGACGGGGCTGAGTTGGACGAGGAGGAGTGGCCGCCTGAAGCTGTGCCGGACTTGGAGGAGGAGTGGCCTGAGGTTGTGCCGGACTTGGAGGAGGAGTGGACGTCTGACGCTGTGGCGGACTTGGAGGAGGAGGAGTGGCCTGACACTTTGCCGGACTTGGAGGAGGAGTGGCCTGACACTTTGCCGGACTTGGTGGACTTGCAGGAGCGGGAGACTGCTGACTCGGTGGCGGACTTCGACGAGGAGTCGGCTGACGCGGTGTCGGTGGCCTTCGAAAGATGATGCAATCCTTTTTCCATAGGATGATACGATGTTTGGCCTCTCCGAGAAAGCGCTCGTCGTCACCTCCAGGAATGTCAAGCTGTAGCTCCGAATATGGTGGGTCCACCACCTCATCAACCAAGACACGAGCATAGCCCGCTGGAATCGGGTTGCAATGGAAGGTTGCCTCGGGGGGATTTGTAAAAGCAACGGCGTCCGCCACCTTCATGGATATGTTCGTTATTTTGACGTGTAGCTCGCAGTTAGTGTTCTCCGTGATGTCATCCACGGGGTATCTACCCAGCATTGCGTCGTCCGGGGCGGCCGAACCCACGCTGCTTCTCGGCATGGATGGGCGGTGCTATCCAATGCTGGATCATCCGCTAGCTGCTGCAGCTGCTGAGACCCCCTTTGCTGGGTAAGTGAGTCGATCTGCTCCTGCTGCCGCTGGAATTTGACTGCCAATTCCGCTTGACTTGCTTCTAGGCCTTGAAGGCGTTCATAGTCCCGCTTCCTCTGCTCCTCCTCCATCTTCCTCTTCTTCTCCTCCGCAATCTTCTTTCTCGCACGGGTTCTGTAGTCG
The DNA here is from genome assembly GCF_018294505.1 of Triticum aestivum. Classification (NCBI taxonomy): domain Eukaryota; kingdom Viridiplantae; phylum Streptophyta; class Magnoliopsida; order Poales; family Poaceae; genus Triticum; species Triticum aestivum. The sequence continues at coordinate 599,086,255 of NC_057807.1, forward strand.
GTGTTCCAGTCTGAAAACCCCTCATACCACGGAATAGCGCCCATGCCTCGTGTTCTTCCCGGGTGTTCAGGATTTCCCAGGGCACGCGTAAGCTCGTCGTTCTCTCTGTTGGGCTGGAACACCCCCGATCGTGCCTCTTCTATTGCAACAAGTATCGCATCGTCGGCTCCCTTCAGACTTGCCTTCGTCGAAACATTGCCTGTCTTCGGGTCCAACTCCCCCCCATGCGCATAGAACCAAGTCCTGCACCTGGGGGGCCAGCTCTTAGTAACCGGAGTGACACCTGCATCCTCCATCTCTTTCTCAGACTTATCCCACTTAGGCATTGCCACCGCATAGCCACCTGGCCCCAGCTTATGGAACTTATCCTTTTTTCGGCATTCTTCTTGTTTATTCTCGACCGTTCCTTAGCTAATTCCGAATCCTTGAATTTCACGAAATCGTCCCAATGAGCACGTTGGTTCTCTAGTGTTCCCTCGAATACTGGAGTCTTCCTTCCTCCCTTGACGTACTTGTCCCATTCACGATTCTTGTGGTTCTTGAATGCAACCGCCATCTTCCTAAGAGCAGCGTCCTTGACTTTCTGCACATCTGCTTCTGTGAAATGATCTGGTAGGGTGAAATGTTCCATGAGAGTATCCCAAAGCAGATCTTTTTGATTCTTGTCGACAAAAGTAACATCTGGACGTGGAGCAGCGTCCTCTTTGCCTTTTTGTCTTTTGTCTTTTGCTGGCTCTCTCCATTCTTGAAGGGAGATCGGGAGTTGGTCCTTCACAAGAACTCCGCACTGACGAACGAACTTGTCCGCAATCTTCTTAGGCGCTAATGGTTCGCCATTAGGTCTGACTGCCTCGATATTGTACTTTACGCCCTCCTTCAACTTTTTGTTCGGGCCTCGTTTCGTCCTTTTGCCTGAAGATTTGCTCGATCCGGATGGCTGAAAGAACAAAGATCGATTCGTTAATATATCTTCAAGTCATTTAAAACATGTGATGATCACCAGATACCTGCTTATATAAATATATATACCTCGCCGGTCTTTGTTGTTTCAGGATCAACATGTTCTTCGTCATCGTCATAATCGTAGTTCATGACTTCATCAATTCGGTCGTCGCGATCGAATATCATATCACCCTCTCCGGTGTTGTTTAGAAATTCGGAGCCGTCATAATCTTCTTCATTCTGATCATCATCTGGCCCGCGTATCATATCGAACATGGTCTGTTCTCCCTCTCTGTCGGTATTGTCTGCCATAGCTTTTATTTAACTAATCCAAAAGAAATATAAAACAATTTAGTATTCAAATTACATCGTCTCGAATAATAGATATAATCTCGAATACTTCGTCTAGAATAATAGATATAATCTCGAATACATCGTCTCGAATAATATATAATATTGAATAGTACATCACTGGCTAGCTAATTAAAGATCGAATACTACAGAAGAATCTAGGACACTCGCGGTTCCTGCGGCGCGGGCGGTGGACACCCAAAGAGAAGGAACCCTCACAGGATCATAGCTGAAGTGAGATCCCCGAAGATACTGCCAGGTATTGGAGAACCTGCCGCCCTCTAACGCAACCATGTAGCGATGGACGTGCTCGTCCTCCTCCCTGACACGGCGACGTACCACCTCCGGCGGGGCCGGGTCCCTCCGCACCGAAACTGGCCCACGCGAACGCCACCAAACGAGATCAGGGTCGACGACGGGACCCGGGGCCGGGTTCCTCATCAAGCGGCGCGCCCCTCCAGGCAGCACCTCCCAGTGCCAGCCCGGCGGAGCCCAGTCCCGGACATGGGTCGGCTGGACGTCGTCGCGGACGGGTCGACGGCGAGGATGCGGGCCGGGCATCGTCGAGAACAAATACTAGCTATATGCCCGCAAAAAGTAACATTTTTTTAATGATTGGATTTTGATAACTAAAATTTCTAACATTTCTACTATTTCAAAAATCTATATACTATTTCATACTAATTAAGCATCTAACACTAAAAACAGAAAACACAACTTCTATACATCCATTAAAAAACTGAAAAACAACATTATATAAAAAATTCCATACTAATTAAACACTAATTATATCCATCTAACATGCATTCATACATATATAATAGTGAAAAAATAATAATCTAAATAATCTAAACTAATTAAACATACAAAATACGTATATACTAATATATGCATGCATTAATTCATACATATGTGTGTGTGTGTGTTCATCATGCTTGTGTGTGTGTGTATGGGCTCGGGGAGGGGCGGCGCCCATGGTGGCCGCCGGGGGCGAGGGAGAGGGGTTAGAGGGGGAGAGCTCACAGCGGGGCGACGGCGACGGCGAGGCGACGGCGAGGCGACGGCCGGGGGCGGTGACGGGCCGGGGCGGCGACGCGGGGACGGCGCGACGGGGACGGGCCCGGGGCGGCGACGGAGACGAGGGCGGCGACGGGGACGGGGCGGCGACGGGGACGGGGCGGCGACGGAGACGAGGGCGGCGACGGGGACGGGGGCGGCGACGGCGACGGAGACGACGGAAACAGAGGAAGAAACAGAGGGAGAATGAAAATTTCGTAAGTGTATATATAGAAGGCACCTTTAGTACCGGTTGGAGCCACCAACCGGTACTAAAGGCCTGTTTTGGCCAGGCCAAGCGGCGGGAAGACGAGGCCTTTAGTACCGGTTGGAGCCACCAACCGGTACTAAAGACCACCCCTTTAGTACCGGTTGGTGGCTCCAACCGGTACTAAAGGCCTCGCGCTGCCACCCCAAAGTTTAGTCCCACCTCGCCGGGCGAAGGGCAGCCGCACTGGTTTATAAACCCAGCCGCGGCTACCACTTCGAACTCCTCTATATAGCAGGCTTGTGGGCCTAAACTCTGCGCGCTGCCCTGTGAGTCTGCTGGGCCTTTAAGGCCTGTAATTACACACCTGTGGCCTATCAGGCCCACAGGGCAGCGCCCCAATTTTTTTATAGTTTTTTTCTTTTCTGCTTTATTTTCTTCTATTTATTTTTGCGTAGTTTTTTGTATAGTTTTTTCTTTTCTGTTATATTTATTTTCTTCTATTTATTTGTGAGTAGTTTTTCATCTAGTTTGCCAAAATTCAACATTTTCAGAGTTCATTTTGTAGTGATTTTCAATTTCACGGTCATTTTGTAAACGATTGAAAAATAGCAAATATAATTTTTTTTCTTTTCTGCTTTATTTTTTCTTCTATTTATTTCTGAGTAGTTTTTTCTTTTCTGCTATATTTATTTTCTTCTATTTATTTTTGAGTAGTTTTTTTATATAGTTTTTTTCTTTTCAGCTATAGTTTTTCTTTCTTTTCTGCTATTTTTTCTTTTCTGCAAAACTTGATGGTCAAAGTCTGGAGTTATAACTTAAAAAAAAGAAATGTCGACGTGCAATTAGTTTTTGCCATAACAGAAGAAGTCCGGAGTTGTAATAAGTTATTAAAAATAAAAAAGAGGTGCAATGCTCGTTAATTTGCTTCAAGCCTTTCGGAATAGTGTAAACTGCACTGCGCATAGCTCCGTGCAGTCTACCGTATTCCTGAAGGCTTGAAGCTAAGCAACGTGAGCATTGATCCTCTTCTTCATCGTCTCTGCACTCAGGGCTTATAAACCGCTCCTAGTCCCTCTCACTTCGCGAGGTGGGACTAAAAAACAGCTTACGTCTGGTTCATCCATGAACCGGTACTAAAGGTGCTCGTGGGGCCCCAGCCTTACCTGACACAACCTCATTAGTACCGGTTCGTGGTACGAACCGGCACTAAATGGTGATGGTGGGGCCATAGCCTGACCGGAGGCTGACACAGCCTCTTTAGGTACAAAAAATTACAAACTTTCTGTTAGTGCCCGTAGTTTTCAAATTTGAATAGTTTAAATTTTGAATTATTTGAAATTAGTGTGAATTTGTTTGCACATAAAATTTCTTCGCGTTTCAAATGCCAAAACACATAACTACCCTAACTATTACAGAGATTCCCCTCTGGGTGCGAAACACAGAAGAAAGTGATGATAGCTAGTGAAGCCGATCACATCCCAGATCTTTGGGTGTGAAACTTTTTCTTCGCGTGTGTCCCTTTGCGCCGTAACCATGGAAAATCTTCATCATTTAACGGGATGCTCGGGTCAATATTCACTGTGAATGGAGCAATTTCATCAAACTTTTCATAATCTTCTGACTTGTCTGTCTTGTCATCCACTCCCACGATGTTTCTCTTCCCAGAAAGAACTATGTGCCGCTTTGGCTCATCGTACGATGCATTCGCTTCCTTATCTTTTCTTTTTCTTGGCTTGGTAGACATGTCCTTCACATAGAAAACCTGTGCCACATCATTGGCTAGGACGAATGGTTCGTCTGCATACGCAAGATTGTTGAGATCCACTGTTGTCATTCCGTACTGCGGGTCTTCCGTTACCCCGCCTCGTGTCATATTGACCCATTTGCACCGAAACAAAGGGACCTTTAAACCACGTCGATAGTCAAGTTCCCATATGTCCTGTATATAACCATAATATGTTTCCTTTCCCGTCTTGGTTTCTGCATCAAAGCGGACACCACTGTTTTGGTTGGTGCTCTTCTTATCTTGGGCGATCGTGTAAAATGTATTACCATTTATCTCGTACCCTTTGAAAGTCATTATATTCGAAGATGGTAACTGGGACAGCAAGTACAGGTCATCTTCAATAGAGGTGTCATGCATGGTACGTGTCTGCAACCAGCTGGCGAAACTCCTGGTTTGTTCACGTGTAATCCAGTCATCAGACCGCTCCGGGTGTTTGGAGCGTAGCAAATTCTTGTGTTCATCCATATACGGAGCCACCAAGGCGGAATTCTGTAGAACTGTGTAGTGTGCTTCAGTGAGAGAATGTCCGTCCATACATATTATTTGTTCCCCTCCTAGCGTGCCTTTTCCATCCAGTCTGCCCTTATGCCGCGATTCAGGAACACCAATCGGCTTAAGGTCAGGAATAAAGTCAATACAAAACTCAATGACCTCCTCATTTTGATGGCCCTTGGAGATGCTTCCTTCTGGCCTAGCACGGTTATGAACATATTTCTTTAAGACTCCCATGAACCTCTCAAAGGGGAACATATTGTGTAGAAATACAGGACCCAAAACGTTAATCTCTTCGCATAGGTGAACTAGGACGTGCGTCATGATGTTGAAGAAGGATGGTGGGAACACCAACTCGAAACTGACAAGACATTGCACCAAATCATTCTGTAACCTTGGTATGATTTCTGGATCGATTACCTTCTGAGAGATTGCATTGAGAAATGCACATAGCTTCACAATGGCTAATCGAACGTTTTCCGGTAGAAGCCCCCTCAATGCAACCGGAAGCAGTTGCGTCATAATCACGTGGCAGTCATGAGACTTTAGGTTCTGGAACTTTTTCTCTGCCATGTTTATTATTCCCTTTATATTCGACGAGAAGCCAGACGGTACCTTAATACTGAGCAGGCATTCAAAGAAGATTTCCTTCTCTTCTTTGGTAAGAGCGTAGCTTGCATGACCCTGATGTATGCCGTCTTCTCCGTGCATACGTTGCTGGTCCTCCCGTGCCTCAGGTGTATCTTTTGTCTTCCCATACACGCCCAAGAAGCCAAGCAGGGTCACGCAAAGATTCTTCGTCACGTGCATCACGTCGATTGCGGAGCGGACCTCTAGGTCTTTCCAATATGGCAGGTCCCAAAATATAGATTTCTTCTTCCACATGGGTGCGCGTCCGTCAGCGTCCTTTGGAACAGGTTGTCCGCCAGGACCCTTTCCAAATATCACCTTCAAATCCTTGACCATATCATGTACATCAGCACCAGTACGGTGGCGAGGCTTCGTCCGGTGATCCGCCTCACCTTTGAAATGCTTGCCTTTCTTTCTTACGGGATGCCTGCTCGGAAGAAATCGACGATGTCCCAGGTACACATTCTTCTTACAACTATTCAAATATATACTGTCGGTATCATCCAAACAGTGCGTGCATCCGCGGTATCCCTTGTTTGTCTGTCCTGAAAGGTTACTGAGAGCAGGCCAATCATTGATGGTCACGAACAGCAACGCCTTTAGGTCAAATTCTTCCCCCATGTGCTCATCCCACGCACGTACACCTGTTCCATTCCACAGTTGTAAGAGTTCTTCAACTAATGGCCTTAGGTACACATCAATGTCGTTGCCGGGTTGCTTAGGGCCTTGGATGAGCACTGGCATCATAATGAACTTCCGCTTCATGCACAACCAAGGAGGAAGGTTATACAAACATAGAGTCACAGGCCAGGTGCTATGGTTGCTGCTCTGCTCCCCAAAAGGATTAATGCCATCTGCGCTTAGACCAAACCATACGCTCCTTGCGTCATCTGCAAACTCCTTCCCGTACTTTCTTTCGATTTTTCTCCACTGCGACCCGTCAGCGGGTACTCTCAACTTTCCGTCTTTCTTACGGTCTTCTCTGTGCCATCGCATCGCCTTGGCATGCTCTTTGTTTTGGAACAAACGTTTCAACCGTGGTATTATAGGAGAATACCACATCACCTTGGCAGGAATCTTCTTCCTGGGGCGCTCGCCCTCGACATCACCATGCTCATCGCGGCTGATCTTATAGCGCAATGCACCACATACCGGGCAAGCGTTCAAATCCTCGTACTCACCGCGGTAGAGGATGCAATCATTAGGGCATGCATGTATCTTCTGCACCTCTAACCCTAGAGGGCAGACAGCCTTCTTTGCTTCGTACGTACTCTCGGGCAATTCGTTGTCCTTTGGAAGCATATCCTTTATCATTACCAGCAACTTTCCAAATCCCTTGTCAGATACACCATTCTCTGCCTTCCATTGCAGCAATTCCAGTGTGGTGCCCAGCTTTTTCTTGTCACCTACGCAATTCGGGTACAACAATTTTTTGTGATCCTCTAACATGCGCTGCAACTTCTTCTTCTCCAAATCACTTGCGCAGTTTCTCTTTGCATCGGCAATGGCCCGACCTAGATCATCAACGGGCTCATCTGATGCCTCTTCTTCAGCTTCTTCCCGCATTGCCGGCTCAGCTTCTTCCCGCATTACCGGCTCAGCTTCTTCCCCCATTGTTGTATCATCGTATTCAGGGAACCCATGGCCAGGATAGCTGTCGTCGTCCTCTTCTTCTTCATTGTCTTCCATCATAACCCCTCTTTCTCCGTGCTTGGTCCAAACATTATAGTGGGGCATGAAACCGGACTCAAACAGGTGGACGTGAATGGTTCTTGACGTAGAGTAATTGCGACCATTCTTACAGCCAGCACATGGACAAGGCATAAAACCATCCGCCCGCTTGTTTGCCTCAGCCGCAAGCAGAAAAGTATGCACGCCCTCAACGAACTGGGGAGAGCATCGGTCATCGTACATCCATTGCCGGCTCATCTTCATTACACAACACCGAATAGACCAAATTAATACAAGTTCATACATAAAGTTCATACAACACTTAAATGCAACAAACAAATAACTCTCTAGCTAAAGCATTTAAATGCAACAACAAATGCGATCAAGATCGCAACTAAGGTAACAATTGATCCAACAGCATAATGATACCAAGCCTCACTATCGATGGCATATTTTCTAATCTTTCTAATCTTCAAGCGCATTTTCTCCATCTTGATCTTGTGATCATCGACGACATCGGCAACATGCAACTCCAATTCCATCTTCTCCCCCTCAATTCTTTTCAATTTTTCTTTCAAGTACTCGTTTTCTCTTTCAACTAAATTTAACCTCTCGACAATAGGGTCGGTTGGAATTTCCGGTTCACATACCTCCTAGATAAAAATATCTATGTCAACTTGATGGGCATAATTTGTCATAAACACGAAATGCAACAAATAGTTTTAAAAGAGAATATACCACATCCGAATCATAACAAGGACGAGGGCCGACGGGGACGGATATCAAAACCATGGCACTATGTATAACAAACAACGTACGGGTAAGATAATTATTATACGAGTAACTATATATCCAAATCACACAAACATCAATTTTTTATATAAAATTTCATGAACAAGAGGCTCACCACAAGGTGGTGCCGGCGACGGGACGGTGCGGGCGATCGACGGTGGTTACGACGGAGATTTAGAAGGCACTAAGTAAACCACACCTACATATGCAAACTAAGTGTTATTTTGACCTCAAATTGCATATAAATCAAATACTACCACATATAATTCCTCCCAAATTACTAAAACCCACAATTAATCACTATATAAACCAATGCAAGAGCTAATCTAGCAATGAGAGATGAAAGGACAAAGTTGCTAACCTTGGTGATCATTTGAATGGATGAGGGCCTGCAAATCTTGACAAATTTGGGGCAAATTTTGTGATGAACTCGAGAGGAAGAAGGGAAGAACAGAGGAGAGGAGAGGGCAAAGGGGGAAGAACAGAGTGCGGGTGGACGAAGGGTTTATATAGGACGACCTTTAGTACCGGTTCGTGCCACGAACCGGTACTAAAGGTGCTGGAAGGGCCCCACTCTGACAACATCCTGCCACCACTTTCTTTAGTACCGGTTCGTGGCACGAACCGGTGCTAAAGGTTCGCCACGAACCGGTACTAAAGAGCTCCTCCCGCCTAGCCGTTGGAACCGGCACTAATGGACATTAGTGCCGGTTCTGTTACAAACCGGGACTAATGTGTCTCACATTTGACCCTTTTTCTACTAGTGCTCCTCCCTTGCCCCGCCCGTCGCCCCGCCCCCAATCGCCGCCTCCGCGACGCCCACGTCGGCCCAGCAGCCGCCTGTCCCGAGCCAGGCGCAGGTCGCGTCGGTGGTGGCAGCCACCCACGTCCTCGGCGCCAAGCGGCGGCGTGCTGGCCAGCACGTCGTCCCTCCGCGGCCCGCAGTCGCCCTGGCCCCCACCTGCTCCCTTGCCCCGCCGCAGCCGCCCACCACCAAGCGCCGTCGGAAGACGTCGTCGGTTGGGCCGAAGGGTGCTGCGATGGCCAAGCTCGCCGCGGGAGGGACCCCGGTCGTGAAGAGGACCACCTCCCGGACGAAGACCGCGCCCGCGCCCCCACTCGCCGACCCTCCGCCCGTCGTGCACGAGGTGCTCGACGGAATGCCCGAGGTGCTCGACGGAATATTCCGTTATAAGGGTTGGGTTTGAGGGTTCTAGTATTTGCCCCTGTTTTCCAACCCTTAAAAATGTCAAAAAGTGGCACTTCTCAACCCTTAAAACTGCTTTAAGGATTTGAGGGTTTGAGGGTTCTAGTAGTAATGCTCTTACTATATTAATATAGCTGGGCGCAAGCCGTTTCGAGAGAGTCATAAGCTTCATGGTAGGCTTTGAGGAGATACTGCAGCGAGGCAGGTCCAATTTGTATGGCCTGGGGTTATTAGAACCTTGTTCGGCATTGGTGTTTTGCTTTGCTCTACATTGTTTAATAACTTATAATATATGATTCTGTGCATCCATCTATGCAGACGGAAGTTATCCTCCCTCTTCGAAGATAACACTGTAAGAATAGACCATGGGATGGGTTGAAATAGATTGAACCACGACCTTGATCACCATACCATTGCCCGACACTAGTAAAATGAGATTCCACTCAGGAAAATGAGTAAAGTAATAGACTGGTTTCTTCTACTACCCACCTATCATCATTCACAATTGCAGCCGTACTTCGAGCTATCATTGTGGCAGTCTGGCAGAGAGACTGTGGAAATAACTTCGACATATGCACCTGGCTTATTACTTCTGAGTCTCTTGCGACAAGCCATATATATAATCTTGGCAGTTCTGTGCTTACAAATATATACGTAGTTCACAAACACATACACGTAATGTTTGTGACCCAGCCCCACACCTCCTAGTCCTAGGCTCTCCTTTCCGTTCGGTAAGCGTTTGCTGAGAGAATCACTCGGATGATGCGATTGTGATGCATAAAAGCACGGCTTCGGAATGAGTGGCATCGTGAAATTATGTTCAACAAATTCGTTGCACACATCAAAAGGTGCCGGTGCAGCCTGGAGGATCTTTCGTTTGGCTTTCCTAGCCTGGATCAGTCCAAGCGAGATGTTAGCCTGACCCCAGCGCTGTAAATCTAGAGCAAGGGCGTGTGCTGGCAATAGCCTAGATACTAATGCTACTTAATTGGAAAACAAGGCACACCCGCAGAGATTAGCAGCAAGCTGCGCCGCAAGTGCCCCCCTACAGGCGATCTGCAGGCACCGCGGTGGCTCGAGCAGAGGTTCTTGAGCAAGAACTTGCTTGGGGTTAATAACAACTCTCCTTCTTGGACATGGTGAAACAGCACCCGACCACAGCTGCTCAAAAAAACAATGAACATCGGGTGTTCAAAGACACAGCTGGGTAGACTGCGTTTAGCAGGGTTTTGTGTCAGGAAATTTTTACATTTTGGTTTTTGGAATACAAGTGTAAATATGATCTAAAGCACCCATATACTAACACATTACACAAAAATTTCCTGACCTTCAGGGTGAAAACCCATGGTCTGACCTTTGGTGGTTGGACCCAGCGACGGCAGCGCTTGTGCGCCGTTCCCTTCATGGAGGCGTTGCTTTTGAAGAACCTTTCTCGTATTCCTTGTGTAGTCAAGAGATGATAGGTGCCGATGGTCACCACTGTATATTGTCGAATCGCTTTGGGAATTTTTCTTTTTATCACTCCGTCTGGCATAGCTTCGGTCTTGTATGACTTTGCTCCACGCGAACGTGATCATTTATGTGTGTTAGTGTTGGTTGTGTGCATTCTAGCTATGCACAGGCCAGGTGTTATACTCATTATGATTGTATCCCTCAATGCTATATTATGAGTCAATAAAAAAACATCCTTTATCGAAAAATATACTAACACGTTACACATAGTACTGCTCCTTTTTTCCCCTATTCTGCACTTTACCTCTCTCTCTCTCGCCCGGAAAAACACTCGGATCCGAAAAATGAGGATGAGTGATCCTCCCTTGTTGGCATTGGTGTCCGCACCGGCCATGGGCCCTCGTCCTTGCTCGTGCAGCCGCAGGTGGCCAGTGGCGTTGGTGCGGCCACCTATCACTGTCACAGTGAGCGCAGCCGCTAGGAGAAGTGGTCGCCGCATCGGGCATCGAGCTCCGCACAGGCAGCCAACCGCCTCCATGCAACAGAGGGCCGCTTCGGCGGAAGTAGCGTGGAGTGTGGGCCCACATGCACTTCTTGATGAAGGCTGCCTCTCCTAGTGTGTCGAAGCATGTTGGCCCTGGTCGCCATGCCTACCGCCTCTACCTCGTATGCATTGGTGCTCCGGATAGGTTGAAGGGATCTCGGCAGAGGGGCTTCCATGGCAGCGACAGAGCATGGTTTTCACTTTCAGTGAGATTTCATTGAAATTCATTGAATTTCATCAACTTCAGTAGACACTCAAATATTACTTTCGGCCAAAATATTTCAGGAATTTCAGTAGTACACAACAAATCAAATATATTTCAAAATATGTTTTGAAAATTTCAAATATTTAATTAAAATCAAGTGAATATTTCGGCCCTTTGGCTGAAATGCAAACTGAAATTACTGAATTTCAGTGATTTTGGTTGGTGCTGAAATTTTCTCGAACTGAAATTGAAAACCATGCGACAGAGGCCTCCGTAGGACTCAACGGCAGAACCAGTGGCGGGTGGATCCATCTCGATGGAGCGGATCTCGGTAGAGGAATATGTCATGGTGGAGGCAGTGGCTTCTCTGGGTTGTTGCATTCGGGGCGGCGGCTGCCAATAGTGAGTGACGGTGCCGGTGTGGGCGTGGGAAATGCTGGCACAACTGGAGTCGGTGTCAAAATCATATGAGCGGATCGATCTGGTAGGCGTGAGGGTGGAGCTGAGCTCCCTCTCGGCCGCTCAGCGTACAACGACGAAAGCCCCTTTGTGTCGGGCTGGTAGCGGTCCTAGGCAGAAGGGTGGAAGCTTGAGGAGTCCGATCAACTCTACAACAAGGATTCTTTCGTGTCGGGGCGGCGGCCTTGGGCTAAAGGACCCTTGTCCAGGTGGACTGGTGGAGCCGGGCTCCCTCGACGTTCGATGGATGGTAGTGTGAGTCGTCTACAAGATGACTATGAGTGGTTGCTCACATGGCGCGTGATGTGGTGCCGGCGGCGGCAGCGGCCCTGTGCGCTACAGATCTGGCGCCCGGCGGTGACAGGAACACATCCGGTGGTTGTCGGCGGCCAAGTGGCCCCCGATCAATGATGCGGCAGGGGTGCACCGGCGTCTTCCCGATCAATGAAGTGGCAGGAGCTAGTTCTGCAATGCGACATGGCTGGTGGCCATAGTGATGGTCTTAGGTGGGCATACAAAGCACTGGTAGTGCCACTCTGGCCTAGTGTGGAGTACTAGCATACATGGCTGTCGGAAGATCCGCTACCAAGATGGTGTTCTGAACACGCTTCATGTCCGGGGTGAAAACCCTTGCTCTGGCCTTTGTTGGTCGGGCTTGGCAGCGACAAACTTGTTTTGTTATCTTGTTGAAGAAGTTGTATCCGTGACAACGGCTGCAGCACGGTGTCTATCCTTTTTTTAAGGTGTTGTTGCGAAAGAAATCGATATAGTTCTAGCCGTTAGATTCATATCTTGTAATTGTGCTACTGTAAAGCGCCGATTCCGCGCCTAGGTCCATGATTTTTTGTGCGCCTCTTGTGCATTGAAGCATTTTACATGCAAGAAAATATTCATACTTTTTTTAATCCTTATACTATTTGTTCAGATTTTACTATTCATCGGGTGTAGATGAGCTCGAGTTCCCAACTGAATTGTCGCTGCCGTAGTTACTTCTGTTATGTACTTCACTTGTTAATGACATTGGCCTTGCCGCCTTGCATCAACTTTAATAAAGATGGTTATGTCCATCAATTCTTGTTTTTTCATCCGCCCCCTCCCCCCGATCATGGTTTTATCTTGATGTTTAGCAGATAAGCTGGTAGTTAATTAAGCGAGTCAGCGGTTAAGCTGGTAGTTAATTAAGCGAGTCAGCGGTCAATTTTTCTTACTTCGCACAGTGCTTTTCTTCGAGTACTTGTGTACATGGCCTATTGATTGCTACTAGTCTAGATGTGACGGAACATGTGCTATCTCTGATAATTAATGTTTGTGCAATATGATTTGGAACACTTCAGATATGTGGTAGATAGTCACCATTAATGTTTAGAAGACCTTAATAAGAACATCAAGCCCACACCGTCTCATGCCAAACGATCGCCAAACATGTGGAAGACAAGGAAACTTCGGTTTCAATAACAAGCCATGCCAGGAGAAAGTTGCCAACCTTTGCGACAAAGACCATACCGCAATCGCATCGTCTTGCCTACATCTTAGTCGTTGCACAAATCGAACACAAATGGATCCACACATGGCTAGCCACGTCACTGTTCAGTCTCGATCCAACGCAATAGCACCATGTATGTATGTCGGGATATATCCCCTCACCTTCAGGTACCTCTTCTCACGTGATGTGTCATATCTCATATGTCTACTGACAGCGATGTCGACACGCCAACAGTTGCACAAGAACAACAACAGGCAACCGTTGATCAAGAAACTCAAGTAGAGGGCTTCTCCATTGCAGACCATGAAGATGGTAAAGAGGACAGCCTGTAGGAGGTCCCGGAAACTTTGATTCTTTGACCCCGAACATATTTTTAATATTGATTTTTGAAGTGGTTTCTGTTACACACTTGCAAACATTATGCACGGGTGTGCATGAAGAAACAAACCAAGTAGCAATTATGCTGCTAATTATTTAGGACCTTGAATAACTTACATTTTTTTTAGATTAGTTAATCGATTAAAATTTTGAATCGAAATCCTTGGCTAGCTTAAACACAAGAACCTGACTTAGAATTTAGTAGTAAAATTTGACGTACTGATTAACTGTACTAGGAGAGCATGCAACTCTTCTCATTCACCTTTCTAGCAAAGGCAGGACGAAACTTGGTGAATTTGTAGAAACTCATGCAATTTTTCTCTATGAAAGCAGCAGGGGAAACCAAAAAATAACTATATCACTGCAAATGGTATAGGCAAGGGAAGGAAGAAACGCTTCACCAAGATATTTCTCCAGATAGTGTTAGTGCTTTTAACTTGTCAAAGAGCTCATTAGGCATTTGCCTTCACAAGGACAAAATTAATAGGGTTTAAAAAGCAAGAAGATAACATTAATTCTTTGACATAAACATATTCAAAACATTATATCTGCTACACAGTTAAAAACAAAGTGCACGGAAGGAGATTGAAGAAGACACCATGTGGCTTGACACTCAATAGACTTAGCTAAAATCTCACGCACCCTCATGTGCGGTGAGTGATGAGAGAGATGTAATGTGCTACATCTACTCAGCTCATACGGCAGCCTACAGGTATAAGTTTCACATCTTCCACTGAGCCAGTGCTTTTAATAAATGTAATTTATATGTCAGCTACCGACTGTATTTTGCTATGAATGTATCCTTTATATATAACCATCAAAATGCTACTCACTTTATATATGACCGGCCGTGATTGTTCACAGTTCAACTACGGGTTCCTCTAAGATCACAGGTTGTGCGTACAGTATCTTGTTGGGCGACAGTGCAGATCACAACCCATGATCGATGATGAAATCCACACCACTGAGATTGAAGATTGACTCTGAGCCAACAACATATAACGAAGCAACATGTATCGGCAGGAGGTGCGATATGTGTGTGGTAACATACACACATATTATTCACTTGATAATTTATTCGAAATGAGTGGCTTCGGGAGAACATCTACCACGATTAGGTCCTGATTGATAACAAGTGTCCTCTTCTCTCCTATGCTTGCTGTGAGTTCTTCACTTCCAGCTTTGTAGAAGATCTCGAGTAGAGCCTCGGTTCCACCCATAATTTGTTTTGCTAGTTCTAGTTTTCTCCAATTCTTAGCTCTTTTTCCACATGTGTTTTCTCTATTTCCTCTTCATTGGTTCTCTTCATTGTTAGCTACAAATAGAACTCCCATTGTGTATCAAAAAGAATACTCTTTCATGTTGACAATTTTTTCCCCATATCGATATGTTTTTATTCACATTCGTTGATTCTCCATGAAAGTATTGTACACCATAGTATAGTTCATACAACATTCTTGAGTGTTAACTACTCATGAGAAATCCAAATACAGTGGTAGTTTGGATGTGATGGAGAGAAATGAACAAATTTGAGATTCTATTGCTACTGTCCTGTTCTTAATGGAAAAGGAAAAAACGACAGTCCTAAAAGGGTAAGCCAACATGTTGGTGCCGATTTTCGTAAGGCAATAAGTTGGTCCTGAAAATGCCAAAATTCCGTGGCTGGTTGGATATCGGTGGGAGCGAGTCCGCCTAACAATTCTTTCCTGCCGATGCAGAGAGAATCACAACTTGGCAAGCCTTGTCTTGACTGGTTCAGGAGGAATAGTGTAAATGTGTTTGTCTAGGGGCTGCAGTGTACACACTGGAGTCAAACACTACAATCTATCTGGATCGCCCCTCCTACAGAGAAGGCCACCACAGTCACCATGGCACGAATTCTTGCTGAGTTGGGTCGACAGAGGACTATAAATATATCAAATCCTCTTCAGAAAGAAAATATTAAACCCAGCGTCAGTTTACCCCTTCTATCCGACATAAAGCCAGCAACCAAATATATAAACTAGTTGAATTCAGAGAATGATGTCAATAGGTTGGGCCTGATTGACCTTGCTTCTTATTTAGGTCCTTTTCATTTGCAGGATTCGTAAAATGCAAAATAGAAAACCCGCAAGAATAGGACGTCATGGCATTTGGAATCCCACATAAGTTAGTAATAGTTGTTTGGTTGCACCACACGAAGAACACATGATTTCTCTATACAAATTGAATGGATGATCAAACAGGCCCTTAAGGTTCAGTGCGACCAGCACTCCAACACAATCCACACTGCAGACTTTAGGATACGTTGGTGGTAACACTTACCCGTTATCAATGTCAAGACAGACACGGACGAGAGTCGGAATTTCTTACGTGGTATACAAGTCAATATATATGTGCATTATATCAGTGGCCGGCTTGAGTCCACCTTCCTCAGGCTCGATCCAGCAAACCTTCTTAACGCAAACTTCCAACATCCCTGCTAACAAATAGAAAAAGGTTCCTCAGAGGTTCCAAAAGGCCAGTAACAGCAGAGAAAACTTTCTTTAGATGGCTTCGAGAATGTGCATTTGATAACCGGGTGGGTGGTTTCTACCAGATATTGGGTTTTGAAATATTGCTTTTTCAGTTGCCGTCGTCTTGTTTATCAGACAGAAAAGGAGCATTATAACTATGTGACGACTCATACACAGTGAATTATTTCCACAGAAGAACACATGGAAATTTTAACTTGCCGATTTAAGTGAATATTTGATGTAATTGTAAATATGTATGAATTCCATGTGCTTGCAACATGTTCCTTTTAATTCGTATTAATCGAGTAGTAACTTGGAATATTTTGATCCTAATATGCCATTACTAGTCAATAGGTGCATTGCATGTGCGCAATCACTAGTGGTATGATGGGCAACGGTTTTCTTATTAAAATTATGTTTATTTAAAGCAGGGTTGGTACCTTGCGATCATCCCGGTATTTGACCGAGGGATCGATGATGTAGTTCTTTATAAGTCTGCAAAGCTCTGCAGGCTTTTCACGGTTTATGGCATGGCCAGCATCCTTGACGATTGTTAATTCCGATGTATCCCCCAAATGTCTGAATTTACGCCAATGTTAATTGCATTGAGATAGAAGGCTTGCATACGATAAAAGTTTAAGTTGTAACTAGACAAACCTTTTCAATCGCAAGCCAAGTTCTAATGGGAAAACCCTGTCTTGCTCTCCCCAAATTATCAAGGTTTGCTGCCACATTCACATAGTATGTGACACAAATATTATTAAAAGTTAAGTAAAATAATAATTGAAGAACCAAAAACATGACGACAGGCATCAACTTGTGTGCTTCCATTGAACAATACAAGATATAAAATGTGAATCAATACCTGGTTAATTTTAGGAAGGTCCGAAAGCTTCCTACCACTGATCAAGGCATATAACAACTCGGTCTTTTCTTTCACATTTTCAGTACACATAACCTGCCAACATGGAATGTGTATAAAGGTACTAGCACAGCAGAATTAAATAAGTGTAAAAGCACTCACAAAAATGTGTAAACAAGTAAATAATGTATGCATTTGATTTCCAAAACTTAACCAATACAACCTAGCAACGGAATTACAGCAAGAAGTGCAGTAGGAACTACGAAGTGAATCTAAGAAACTTCGTAGATGTTCTTGACATTAAAAATGCTGCACTTGAACGTTTCGACATTAAATTATTTAGGCAAGCTACTTAACTTGGAGTTATGATGTAACGTTTTGGTTCTGTGAGCTTCATTTGTCATTATGACACAAGATCGATATGATGATGGGTCTAAGACTGCCACATCAGTATCATTTATGATTTATGTCGTTGTCTCTCTTAATTGCTTGGTGTAGAGCTTAATACTTAGTTTGATAGTATTCTACAAGACGATAAATTAGCAGCCTAGATATAGGAGTATCGTGTCAAAAATGTTGTTTATTACTTGGTTGCCTAAAGAATTGACGCATGGTATTGGTATTTTACCAAAGATATTTGTATTATCATCTTTCCTTCAGTTAATTTTCTGTTTGTGTGATAATGATAACTGATGAGGTTCCGTTCCAACAAATGAGACCTTACCAGTGGGTAAAATCATATAGAATAACTAAACAAGTTTGTGAAATTCAAAGAACGTGATTAAAATCATAAGATTGCACTGATATTTTCAATGCACCATTGATCTTAACTGCTATGTCTGATCATTTTCACTTGACATCCAAGAATCTTACCGAAAAAGGCTTTCGCCCCGCTTTATAAACAAAGCAATGACCAACAACATCCAGGTACAGACGCACACCACCACAACACATGCACACACCCAAGGCGGGATACATAGGCGCTGAGCGCAGCAACACGACCCCCAGCACTACACAAGCAACCGGGACTCCACCAGTGAACACCCACCACGAAGAGATGCAGCCGCATACGACGAACCGTGGGCTCCAAGACGGTGCCTTCAGGAAGGGTACGACACGGGAGCGCCGCCACCGCCCGATCCGAGGATCAAGGTTTCTCCCGGAGCCACACGACAGACAATGAGAGCCGCGACGACGCCTTCAAGAAGGGAACGAGCTACGCCGCCGCCGGTCTGTCCGAAGAAAGAGCAGGTTTTCACCCCGGCCAATACTCACTGCCATCGAACGCCGCACCCCGACAACCACGCCGCCCACACGGCCATGACCACCGGGCAGCACCAAGCGACGGGCTCTGCCCGTGAGCACCGTGCAACCACCACCAGGGCCGCCGCCCAGGAATCCAAGACCTAGGAACCACCACAACCGACACCCGCCGCTACCCCAACGGACGAGACGATCAGATCCCGGGGCACACAAGTCCATCGATTCGTCCTACAGCTCCGGGCGCGAGACTAGCTTGGTCCTGCTGCGGGGCGCGAGACGGGCTCGGTCCTGCTGCCGGGCGCGAGACAGGCTCGGTCCTGCTGCCGGGCGCGAGACGAGGAGGTCCTGCTGCCGGGCGCGAGACGAGCACGGTCCTGCTGCCCGAGCACGGGACTAGCGATGGGTCGCAGCAGGGAGAGGGCCATCCCACCGACGAAGATTGCGCCCGAGCATCGAGAAGAGGGGTTGAAGCTCTCCACAGGCCGCTCACCAACGGGCCGACGCCGAAGAAGTCCAGCCGCCGCCGTGAGACGATCCTGACCACCGCCATGAGCCACCACCACGCCGTGGTAGCCCACATCCCCGCCGAGCGCAACCCGCAGCACCTGCCATCGCCGGATCGGCCGGGGGCCGGCAGGTCCACCACCACCAGGGAGCGCTGCAGCAGGGGCAGCCACCGGAGCAGGCCACCACCTGCGGCGAGCCGGAGCCCCGCCACCACAAGGGCCCAGAGCACCTAAGTCGCAGCCGCGATGGATCTGGGCCGCGCCCAAACGCCGCCGCCGCCGGAAGCGGGGCACGCCCCCAGCCCGTCCCAGCCACCCGCGCCGCCGCCAGCAAGCCGCGCCCCCGTCGCGGGCCACCGTCGCCGCGCCGCCGCGCCCTGGGCCAGCGTCGCACCGCCGCCCAACAAGGATGGCCCGCGCCATCCAGCGCCGCGCGGGGGAGGAAGAGGCCCCGCCGCCGCCCGATCTAGCCGGGCTTAGCCCGCCAGCACGCTGGGGCGGCGGCGAGGGGAGGGAGAATCGAGGAGGGGGCCGCGCACCGCGGGCTAGGGTTTCCCCCCGGCGGCGCTCGCGGGAGCAGCCAGGGAGGGGAGGGGAGCCAGCTAGATTAGCTGAAATGTTGCTATTGCTGTTATGCTAGTGTTGTTTTGTTCATATCATCCAAGAATCTTTGTTGTCAAAGTTTCTGAACTTCACCACCAGTATATTTACAAAAACGGTGTGAAGTTGTAGAATGTAATGGTCAAAGTAGCATCTTCAAGACTTTGAGAAATCAAAATATCAGGTAAAAAATAACATACGGAGTATTAGCGAATACAAATGTGATGGAGTATTTATTTTCATGAAGGCAAGGCTGAGCAACTCATGGATTCTTATGTCCGTCAAAGCTGAGACCCCGTTTATATGGCCTATTAGTTTTATCTATGAGCTGCGACATTTAGCAGCAGAGGCTGCTTCCTGTATCCGTGCTAAAACAATGTGCATTCCTGTTTTCGTTTTCCATGAGGCTGGGAAAAGGGTGGGGGAGAATCATTTGATGTCATATGTATTAGAAAAAACTAAGCATCGTATCCTAAGGAGCTTACACCGACTAATTGCTGAATTCCTCTGACTGTCAAAATTGCAACTAATAGAGATCACCTGACATTCAACAATTCAACCAATAGGCGCGGCAATTTTTTTCTATGTAATTTGACTTATAGAGCCGCAGGTAGTAATTATGAATTGATTCACAAGTTCTAAGCTCCAGCACCCGAGCTAATCATCGGTGAACAATCTCAATCACGCAACAATGCAGCACAACGAAATGAAGCTAATTTAGTTGTCAGGTCACTGAGTTTTACCTACCCTGATGTAATCCCTGATGAAACAGGACGGCATGAACTTTGGCGGTTTGCAGAAGGTGAGCTCCACCAACCTCCTCAGATCCTCCGGCCGCTGCGGCAGCAGCAGGCTGGCCGCCTCCGAGATGTCGTCCACGGCAAACAGCCCGGACGCCAGGTCGGCCTCCTCGAGGCAAACACCCGCAGCTACGAGCACGAGCCGCTCCACCACGGCGGGGAAGGCGTGGGCGAGGTGATAGGCCACGAAGCCGCCGTAGCTGACACCGACGACGCTGTACCTCTGCGGCGCGCCGGGGAGGGCGGCCATGGCGGCTGCGACGGAGGCGGACTGGTAGGCGGGGGATCTGTCGGCGGCAGGGGAGGCGGAGTTGCCGAAGAAGACGAGGTCCGGGACGAAAGGGGCGAGGCCGGCGGTGATGAGCGGGCGGAGGAAGGGGGCCCACTGCCAGGTGGCGTTGGCGCCGAAGCCGTGGAGGAGGAGGACGGGGTGGAGCGCCGGGTCGGGGCGCGGGAGCCAGAAGTGGACGACGGCGCCGTCGGGGAGCGGCACGGCGGCCTGGCGGAGGCCGGCGGAGCGGAAAGCGCGGGCGTAGCAGCGGTCCCGCGCGAGCGTGGGGCTCAGCCGGTGCTTCCACCGCCGCCGTCCGCCAGCCGGCGGTGGTGGCGCGGGCATGCCGGTCGCCGGAGGCCGGGGATCTGCCGTATCGGCTGGTGGACTGAAGTCTGCTTGGTCTGTTTGGGGAACCTGACAGCATAACCTCGTGCGGGCAACGACTTCCCTTGCACGTTTTTTCGATTATTCAGTATCAATGAAATGATACGCACCTTGCGTATTCACGGAAAAAAAGCAAAAAATAAATATATGTATATACAATGAGGACCTGTTTAGGAAGCCGCGTCCGCTCCCTAGCGCTTCGGTAAAGCCGACCAAAAAAATATTCCAAATGATAAATGACACATATGTGGCATGAAGCAATCCGACTCTGATGTTTTTTTACAACTAAAATTGCCATCTGAAAATTAAAAACAAACAAAAAAAACTGAAACTTCTCATCAAAAAGAAAGTTGCCATACTTCATAACTAAAGTTTTCATCCTTGCGTCATTAAACTTGCCATAGAAAACGTTCAGAGTTACCATGTGTTCGTGCCACGCGTGCGACACTTATCAGGGTCAAAAATATTTGGTCCCCTATATATAAGGAAATACATTAATCCATATAAGGAAAATTCTAATCCACATTAGAAATGCAGTGCTCCTATTTGCTGATGGTCACCAGCATAGTTAACTACTCCAAATTCTGTACATATGAAGATGGAAGAAGCCTTGATTAGACAGCATGCAAGGGCGAACTCCAGCCGCCAATTGCATACTAATTTTACCCTTTTTTATGGTAGCGAGCATACAACTTTTCACGAATGCATCGGAGAAAGAAAACAACCACCTAAGAGTGAGGCAAATAATTAGTAATCCTTTTGTTGAATAGTTGCGGCACATGGGTAAACACGCCACATAGGTAAGCATGGAGATAGAAACACCTAGTTATTCCTTGATATGGTTTGAACCAATCAAAACATTGAAGAAATTTGGTGTGCAACAAAAAAAACACATGTTGAGCAACATGTCATTTCGCTGAGAGTAATCCAGGAAATTGTATTTGAGTGAGTATCAGGTGATACAGGAGCTTAGATGCTCATGTGATACGAGCTCGCGTGTCATTGGCACAACTCCTGCAACTTTGAAGCAAAACCCTTGAAAAATCTTATATTTACGTGCAAGTCCAAGAGCATGGTTGTCACCCTTATATCTTAAATCCAACGGCTCAAAGGAGTACGTATCATGGTAGCACCTAAGCTTCTGTAACACCTGATATTTTTCCAATTATATTTGTATTTAGTTAATGGGTAACACCGTTGTCCCGCCGACGAATTTTGAAAACCTTAATCCTTGAAGTTGTAACGGCAAAATGATGGAAATCATCCACAATGTTGCTTAGCCATGATCTGCAGCCTGGTCCTCCACTGATCACTAAATGTTACCGTAAAGGCATGGTACTCATTGTAGCCTGGACACCGCAAATAGAACATTGAGGTAAGGTGTTCGGTGTGTGCTTGCATCGGTCAAATTAGACGGACAGCGGGCTTCTAAGCGAAGATAGGGATATGCCGAGGGACTTGTGCACACCAAATGTGAGCCCACATCCTCCGGTTTCCATCATGTGCAATGCTGGACCCTTCTTGGTCACCAGCTAGTTTGAGATAGGCGTCGCGGAGAGTGAACCATCAGGACTTTTTAGGGTGTCAGGAAAGAACATCATACCCCATAGTTTTTTGACACGAAGCTTTAAGACCCTCTCAAGGTCAAGCATGGTTATAATTTCCTTTACAAGTTACGCTCTCTAGCTCTTAGTCATTGGATCAATACGATCTGACACCCTTCTCCAACCTCACCATGTTACCAATCACTTTCAGATTCCCTCTTGGGAACTAATTATCTCTTCATATCCTAACCTTCTAACAGTGTTGATGCACCATATGACGCTTTATCAGTACACACCATATGACGCTTTATCAGTACACAATGTACAACACAAGTTTAATGTAAACCATGCACGGTAGGAAAACAATACCATGTAGTTTTTTTGTTGGAAACGTGAGGATTGAGTGTTTGGATTTGATCTGCCTCATTGTGTGTTGACCGTCCAGTTAAATGAATAAACGAAAAGCAAGAATAAAGAAAACAATGACAAATGTGAAGAAAACAAGGACATATCTTACAATCCAATATTCAAAAAATGAAATGTTAAGATTGTAAGAATGAGATGAACCTTTTTTACAAAGAGGGAACGTATGTAGTCATTTTGACATTCAGAATGAGCAGGACGATATTAGCATCAAATAGACCAAAGAACAATTATCTTCCTCATTATGCTGATGACGCAATTAAGCTAAAATTGAATAGCAAAGTTAAAAACTAAACATACTCTCTCACACAAATGTCTCGATTGTCCACCCGGTTTAATACAATGGATTGCATGGACTCTTCATCTGCGTTCACCATCATGGAGAAATAAACCCATAAATATCAACGGGTTGACTTGACTGGCATAGACGGCCAAGCAAATCGAATCTTATCAAGACTAAGTCTACTCAAAGAGCAGAAGTAACAAAATAGATCGGTGTTCTACAAATGCCTCTATTGTCCCCATGGTTTAATGGAATGGATTCTATCGTACATCTAATCGGTGTTTCATCACAGAGGACCAAAACCAAAAATAATTTGATTAGTACAGAGCAACATGCTACATCTACATGATTCAATGTTCTCTCTGGCAGATGCCTTGATTGTCCACACAATTCAACTGAATGGATTGCATTAGACTCGTCATATGTATTCATCATCATGGAGAACCACAAAGTAGCAAGCATGTCTTAAGACAACGTCAACATCTGCCTATGTCACTCGAGCAAGGCTTTCCCCTTAGAGCAAGACAACCCTACCACCAACATGGGCTAGCGATATATACCAAGGCCAATCCTTCCTTATGCAAACTCAAAATTTTCTCAAGAGCTCGGTCGTTGTCGGACTTGCAACCTCATCATTCCACCAGTTTTTATCTAGCTTGGCTACTAAAATAAAATTTTGGAACTTAACCAGTGTCTTCTTTAAACAACTGAAAGCTTCCTTAATTAGGGCTTACTAATAAAATACATCATATGTGTGTATTGTATGATGCTTTCTTTGGACATGCATTGTAATTACAATTATCCATTTGGTAGTTGTTCGTATTCTTACAACAGTTTGCTTTTGATGTATTGTCACTTTGGTTATGATGACATAATAAATTTGTGGTTATGTGCGTCTATATTTGATGCAAGGACACATGTACTATATGTAGCTCATTCATTTCATGAAAAGAGAGGGATGAGATCTACCAACTGCCTTTTCAGCCACATAGTTCATGGGGTGGTCTAAATGTATAGCTTTGACATGTTCCAATAAGAAAGCGCTTTTAATAAATCTACTTTGTGATACCTACCAACTATATTTTCCTCTATGTGTGCCTCTATATATAACCATCAAACTACTACTCATTTCACATATGACCAGCCACTGTATGATACTTCATAGGTTTAAATTGCATGCTCATTTACGCTCTATGATTCTAGTACAGGCTACTTTGTTGGAACAGATTGTTAGGAACAAACCATGCTCAATCATGAAATCTACTACATTAAGGTTGGTCGTCGACTTGGTTGGGCAATGTATAAGAAAGCACAGCACATATCGACATGAGGTACAATATGTGTGATGTAAAAGTACACACACACACACACACACCTTATTCAGTTTATAAGTTGCTTGGAATGAGTGGCCACGGGAAAACATCTATCATAGGGTGAATGGAGTGCACATTAAAAATCTGGTGCTTCACTCCAAAATAGTCCTCATGCACAAGATGTAAATTTTTCTCTTCAAACTTTTCTTCACTCCTGTGGTCTTCTTGGCTAGGATACCCTAGCAAAGGGAGATGAATGAACATGCCTTACTGATGTTTGATGAGTTAGCAATTTGCTTCGTTTGGAGTAGTTGCCTCATCTTTTGGTGCTTTCTCTTGAGCCTCCTCATGTTCTTCTTCTTCCACTGCACATAATTGCAAAAGGATGTACAAATCAGTACACAATGTACACTATAATTTTAAATTTGAAGAGTACAAAGTAGGACAACAAAACATATAATTGTTGGAAACATGAGTATTGAGTGTTCAGATTTAATCGGCCTCATTGCGTGATGATCAATTGGTTAAATAAACAACCAGAAAGCAAGGGTAAATGAAACAAGGGCAGATCTTACAACACATTATTTGGCAAAAAGTGATAAGAATGAAAGAGTGAGATGAATCTTTCTCCGAAAGAGAGCATATATGCGGTCGTTTTGAACTTCAGAATGAGTAGGAAGATTTTATCATCAGGTAGATCATACAACAATTGTCTTCCTCATTGTGCCAACAACGCATTTAATCCTAATATGGAGTCACAAAGTTAAATACTAAGCATGTTCTCTCCGACAAATGCCTTGATTATCCACATGGTTTAATAGAATAGATTACATCACACTCGTCATATATTTTAATCACTATAGAGAACTAACACAACAATATCAACTATTTATACCTAACACCGGTACTTCCTTCGTTCCTAAATATAATTCTTTTTTAGAGATTCCAATATGCACACATAACGGATGGAGTAATCAAGCAAAACACATACGCACACATAATGACTAAAAAAATAGACAAAGGCTGGGGCAAGTTTAATGTGTATTCTCCCAAACAAATGCCTCATTATTCCACACGGTTTGGTATAACAAATTACATAGGATTCTTAACCTCTATTCATCATCATAGAGAAAATAACCCTAGAAATACCGACGATTTGACTTGAATGTCATGGCTCATGGGTGGCCTAGCAAATCTTCTCTTATCAACACGTGCACACACACTACATCTAATACGTAGTAGCAACCACGGAGCAAAATATGTGTTGCTTCTTATCGGTGGTTTAAATTAAGTAAATGTTCAAGATTAGCATATCATCGTGTAGCACGGTTGCTATTGAATGTTTCATCCTAGTGATCCTTCCATTGTCTAAAAAGTGTCCACGAGTTAGTATTGATATTTGGTCACATTGGCTTTAAGCTAGCCCGTGGCGGTGAACCATATTTTCACTCAAGTGTGAAATATCCGAGGCCCCGACCTTGAGCATGACCTCTTTGCCAGCTCTAGCAAAATGATAGGTTCCATCGAAGAAAATTAGTGAAATAGTAATAGATAGATATCTTCTAGTATTAGTCACCTACCGTCATTCATAAATTGTGATAGTACTTGAGCCATCAAAGTTGCAGCCGCCATTCATAAATTGCGACAGTACTTGAGCCATCAAAGTTGCAGGGAGGGACTTGAAAATAACTTTGCCTTGTGCAAGTTTATTACCTCAAGTACCTGACCACAAGTAGTATATAGTATCATCTTTGTTATTTCCTTTCTAGAAGTTGATTCACACGACATGCGGATGCATTCTTGTGATCCATGATTAACAATGTTTGTGATCCTAACCGAACACATGTTCATCACATCTTAGCCTCTTTTGTTTGTTGTAAGCATGTGAAGACAAAATCACTTGTTGATGCGAATATGGTGCGCTGAAGCACCACGGCGGCTTCAGAATGAGTGGCATCGTGAAAACATGTCAAACGATGATGATTCTTGAGGCATTTTGGTTTGGTTACTGGTCACAAGGTGTGGATATTGTGTGGAGGACGTTTAGTATGTGTCCTTGAGAGTGGACGGCTTGCCCGACATGATTCCATGTAGGCACGAGATTATCCTGGCCCAAGCGCTCGAACTCCGGTGCATGTGCGAGCGTCGGCTGCAACCTGGATGCTAAGCGCTTGGTTGGTACTTTGGTTTCCAGCCGAATCTCTCCGTAAAACATACACCCCTGTAAAGAAGATCATCGTTTTTGCCCTAGAAAAATTACACCCGTTTCTTAGATTATGCTGGTATTTGTCCGGTATTTCCCTTTATCTCGATCCACATAAACGAGTACAAGCACACACGCCCCGGGACGGCCTGTGCCAAAGCAGGGCACCGGCGACCGTGACGGTAGGGCTGGAGGATCCCTGGCTCTCACCAGCCATCGAAGATGCAAGGACTGGATGGCAATCACTCTCTGCTCCCACCCTGGCTGGGGGTGGCAACAAGGTGGATCTCAGACTCCAACTCCTGGCCCGGTGGATCTCGTCCTTGCGCCTGACCGTGTTGTGGTAGGACGAGCGCTCGGGAGGGTGATAGCTCAGTGACGCGGCGCTTGCTATCTACCGGTTCTTGCGGCCCCGCTGGGATCTTAGTCCCCGCTGAGGTGGCAGCAAGACGAACGAGAGGCAGATGAGCATGTTTGGTATGTGATGCGTCCTCAAGCACTCAAAGCCCCTTGTAAGAAAGGGGAGAAAGAATGCACATATATCTCTGTTTTTCTAAAGATTTATCACAAGTACTCTCCAAATTACTTGTCACACGTATGGATCTATGTAGATGTATTTTAGTTCTAGATACATCCATTTCAGCAACGAGTAATTTGGGATGGAGGGAGTATAGTATAGAGCACCCCT
This sequence comes from Triticum aestivum, assembly GCF_018294505.1. Taxonomy (NCBI): domain Eukaryota; kingdom Viridiplantae; phylum Streptophyta; class Magnoliopsida; order Poales; family Poaceae; genus Triticum; species Triticum aestivum. The sequence goes on from NC_057807.1 coordinate 599,113,552, forward strand.
AGAACGGAGAAAAATGATCCTCATAGCTAAGAGAAGATATTAAATTGTTCTGCGCCTGAAACAAACTACAGACACGAGCGACTGATTGAGTACTCATAGCAATTCCAGTTGTAAATCAAGAAGCAAATGGAAACAAAACAAACTGAAATAATACTCAAAACATCATATGCATGCCAGAAAAGAAGGAATGGGCAGGGCAACAAATCAAAAATAGACGATAATATTTCTTAAGCCAAATATCCAGCCTTCAAGGAAGGCATATAATTATCCTCATGTTACAAGGGTTGGCATCCCCCAAATATCAGAACAACCCAGACATATCAGGAACCAAAAGACCCTATCATCCCAATAGACTGGTGCATTGATATAAGGTTAAGCTTTCTCCTTGTTGTTTGCCAACTTGGATCACTACCTCATCTTTCGACGCTTCCTCTTTAGCCTCCTCATCCTCTTCTTCTTCCACTGCAAAGTAAAGTAACCGCAGAGTTCATTAGTACTAGTAGTATTCAAGGAAATGCTTAGGAACATAACAATAATTCTAATATGAAAACTGAGATATAGCAGCATGTGACTTGGAATCAGAAGATCGAGTGTTTCATTGGATATCATCACGTGATTTTCAGAAACACGAGCCAATTGTCCTTCATCATTTCCCAAACTTAAGTCAATTTCAAATTGAAATAGGACACAACTTTCTATGATATCTACAGAACTAACTCAGCAAAGCAGATCTGCAGTCGGTTTGACATTAAGAATGAGTAGGAGGATTTTATCATCAAATGAATGGATTGTCCACACAATTCAACTAAATGGATTGCATCAGACTCATCAGTGTATTCATCTGTTGGAAATATGCCCTAGAGGCAATAATAAAATGGTTATTATTATATTTCCTTGTTCATGATAATTGTCTATTGTTCATGCTATAATTGTATTAACTGGAAACCGTAATACATGTGTGAATACATAGACCACAACATGTCCCTAGTTGACTAGCTCGTTGATCAATAGATGGTTATGGTTTCCTGACCATGGACATTGGATGTCATTGATAACAGGATCACATCATTAGGAGAATGATGTGATGGACAAGACCCAATCCTAAGCATAGCACAAGATCGTGTAGTTCGTTTGCTAAAATCTTTTCTAATGTCAAGTATCATTTCCTTAGACCATGAGATTGTGCAACTCCCGGATACCGTAGGAATGCTTTGGGTGTGCCAAACGTCACAACGTAACTGGGTGGCTATAAAGGTGCACTACGGGTATCTCCGAAAGTGTCTGTTGGGTTGGCACGAATCGAGACTGGGATTTGTCACTCCGTGTGACGGAGAGGTATCTCTGGGCCCACTCGGTAATGCATCATCATAATGAGCTCAGTGTGACTAAGTAGTTAGTCACGGGATCATGCATTACGGAACGAGTAAAGTGACTTGCTGGTGACGAGATTGAACGAGGTATTGGGATACCGACGATCGAATCTCGGGCAAGTAACGTACTGATTGACAAAGGGAATTGTATACAGGATTGCTTGAATCCTTGACATCGTGGTTCATCCGATGAGATCATCGTGGAACATGTGGGAGCCAACATGGGTATCCAGATCCCACTATTGGTTATTGGCCAGAGAGCTGTCTCGGTCATGTCTGCATGATTCCCGAACCCATAGGGTCTACACACTTAAGGTTCGGTGACGCTAGAGTTGTTATGGGAATTAGTGTGCAGTTACGAATGTTGTTCGGAGTCCCGGATGACATCCCGGACGTCACGAGGAGTTCCGAAATGGTTCGGAGGTAAAGATTTATATATGGGAAGTCCTATTTTGGCCACCGGAAAATGTTCGGGATTTTTCGGTATTGTACCGAGAAGGTTCTAGAAGGTTCCGAAGTTGGGCCACCTGCATGGGGGGACCCACATGAACGTGGGTAGTGGGGGAAAGGCCCCACACCCCTGGTCAAGGCGCACCAAGATCCCCCCTTAGAAGGAATAAGATCATATCCCGAAGGGATAAGATCAAGATCCCTAAAAAGGGGGGAGAATAATCGGTTGGGAAGGGAAATGACGGGGTTTCTTTCCTCCCACCTTTGCCAACGCCCCAATGGACTTGGAGGGAAAGAAACCAGCCCCCTCCAACCCTATATATAGTGGGGAGGCGCATGGGAGCTGCAACCCTTGTTAGGGAACGTAGTAATTTCAAAAAAATTCCTACGCACACGCAAGATCATGGTGATGGCATAGCAACGAGAGGGGAGAAGTGTTGTCCCGTACCTCGTAGACCGTAAGCAGAAGCGTTATGACAACGCGGTTGATGTAGTCGTACGTCTTCACGATCCGACCATCCAAGCACCGAACGTACGGCACCTCCGTGTTCAGCACACGTCCAGCTCGATGACGTTCCCCGGGCTCCAATCTCAGCAAAGCGTCGGGGATGAGTTCCGTCAGCAGACGGGTGGTGATGATGATGATGTTCTACCGGCACAGGGCTTCACTAAACTCCGCGATGTTAATAACCGAGGTTGGAATATGGTGGAGGGGGCACCGCACACGGCTAAGGAACGATCCGTAGATCAACTTGTGTGTCTCTAGGGTGCCCCCCCCCCCCCCCCGTATATAAAGGAGCAGGAGGAGGCGGCCGGCCCTTGTGGGCGCGCAAGGAGGAGGAGTCCTCCTCCTAGTAGGAGTAGACTCCCCCTTTCCTACTCCTACTAGGAGGGGGAAAGGAAGGGGGAGAGGGGGAAGGAAAGAGGGGGGGGCGCCCCCCCCCCTCCTAGTCTAATTCGGACCAGAGGGAGAGGGGGCGCGAGGCCCACCCTGGCCGCCCCTCTCTCTTTCCACTAAGGCCCATGTGGACCATTAACTCTCCCGGGGGGGTTCCGGTAACCCTCCGGCACTCCGGTTTTCTCTGAAATCACCCGGAACACTTCCGGTGTCCGAGTATAGTCGTCCAATATATCAATATTTATGTCTCGACCATTTCGAGACTCCTCGTCATGTCCGTGATCACATCCGGGACTCCGAACAAACTTCGGTACATCAAAACTTATAAACTCATAATAAAACTGTCATCGTAATGTTAAGCGTGCGGACCCTACGGGTTTGAGAACTATGTAGACATGACCTAGAACTATTCTCGGTCAATAACCAATAGTGGAACCTGGATGTTCATATTGGTTCCTGCATATTCTATGAAGATCTTTATCGGTCAAACCGCATAACAACATACGTTGTTCCCTTTGTCATTGGTATGTTACTTGCCCGAGATTCGATCGTCGGTATCCAATACCTAGTTCAATCTCGTTACCGGCAAGTCTCTTTACTCGTTCCGTAATACATCATTTTGTAACTAACTCATTAGTTACAATGCTTGCAAGGCTTAAGTGATGAGTATTACCGAGAGGGCCCAGAGATACCTCTCCGACAATCGGAGTGACAAAACCTAATCTCGAATTATGCCAACTCAACATGTACCTTTGGAGACACCTGTAGAGCACCTTTATAATCACCCAGTTACGTTGTGACGTTTGGTAGCACACAAAGTGTTCCTCCGGTAAACAGGAGTTGCACAATCTCATAGTTGTAGGAACTTTGTATAAGTCATGAAGAAAGCAATAGCAACATACTAAACGATCAAGTGCTAAGCTAACGGAATGGGTCAAGTCAATCACATCATTCTCCTAATGATGTGATCCCATTAATCAAATGACAACACATGTCTATGGTTAGGAAACATAACCATCTTTGATCAATGAGCTAGTCAAGTAGAGGCATACTAGTGACACTATGTTTGTCTATGTATTCACACATGTATCATGTTTCCGGTTAATACAATTCTAGCATGAATAATAAACATTTATCATGATAAGAGGAAATAAATAATAACTTTATTATTGCCTCTAGGGCATATTTCCTTCAGTCTCCCACTTGCACTAGAGTCAATAATCTTAGATCACATAGTAATGATTCTAACACCCATGGAGTCTTGGTGCTGATCATGTTTTGCTCGTGAGAGAGGCTTAGTCAACGGGTCTGCAACATTCAGATCCGTATGTATCTTGCAAATCTCTATGTCTCCCACTTGGACTTGGTCCTGAATGGAATTGAAGCGTCTCTTGATGTGCTTGGTCCTCTTGTGAAATCTGGATTCCTTTGCCAAGGCAATTGCACCAGTATTGTCACAGAAGATCTTCATTGGTCCCGATGCACTAGGTATAACACCTACATCGGAAATGAACTCCTTCATCCAGACCCCTTCATTTGCTGCTTCCGAAGCAGCTATGTACTCCGCTTCACATGTAGATCTCGCCACGACGCTTTGTTTAGAACTGCACCAACTTACAGCTCCACCGTTTAATAAAAATACGTATCCGGTTTGCGATTTAGAATCATCCGGATCAGTGTCAAAGCTTGCATCGACGTAACCATTTACGACTAGCTCTTTGTCACCTCCATATACGAGAAACATATCCTTAGTCCTTTTCAGGTATTTCAGGATGTTCTTTACCGCTGTCCAGTGACCCACTCCTGGATTACTTTGGTACCTCCCTGCCAAACTAATAGCAAGGCACACATCAGGTCTGGTACACAGCATTGCATACATGATAGAGCCTATGGCTGAAGCATAGGGAACTCCTTTTCATTTTCTCTCTATCTTCTGCAGTGGTCGGGCATTGAGTCTGACTCAACTTTATACCTTGTAATACAGGCAAGAACCCTTTCTTCGCCTGATCCATATTGAACCTTTTCAACACTTTATCAAGGTACGTGCATTGTGAAAGTCCAATCAAGCGTCTTGATCTATCTCTATAGATCTTAATGCCCAATATGTAAGCAGCTTCACCGAGGTCTTTCATTGAAAAACTTTTATTCAAGTATCCTTTTATGCTATTCAGAAATTCTATATCATTTCCAATCAACAATATGTCATCCACATATAATATTAGAAATGCTACAGAGCTCCCACTCACTTTCTTGTAAATACAGGGTTCTCCAAAAGTCTGTATAAAACCATATGCTTTGATCACACTATCAAAGCGTTTATTCCAACTCCGAGAGGCTTGCACCAGACCATAGATTGATCGCTGGAGCTTGCACACTTTGTTAGCTCCCTTAGGATCGACAAAACCTTCCGGTTGTATCATATACAACTCTTCTTCCAGAAATCGATTCAGAAATGCAGTTTTGACATCCATCTGCCAAATTTCATAATCATAAAATGCGGCAATCGCTAACATGATTCAAACATACTTAAGCATCGCTACGGGTGAGAAAGTCTCATCGTAGTCAACCTCTTGAACTTGTCGAAAACCTTTCGCAACAAGTCGAGCTTTATAGACAGTTACATTACCGTCAGCGTCAGTCTTCTTCTTAAAGATCCATTTATTCTCAATGGCTTGCCGATCATCGGGCAAGTCAACCAAAGTCCATACTTTGTTCTCATACATGGATCCCATCTCAGATTTCATGGCTTCTAGCCATTTTGCGGAATCTGGGCTCATCATTGCTTCCTCATAGTTCGTAGGTTCATCATGGTCAAGTAACATGACTTCCAGAATAGGATTACCGTACCACTCTGGTGCAGATTTTATTCTGGTAGACCTACGAGGTTCAGTAGAAACTTGATCTGAAGTTTCATGATCAATATCATTATCTTCGTCACTAATTGGTGTAGATGTCACAGTAAGCAGACATAGTTATCTCATCAAGTTCTACTTTCCTCCCACTCACTTCTTTCGAGAGAAACTCTTTTTCTAGAAAGGATCCATTCTTAGCAACGAATGTCTTGCCTTCGGATCTGTGATAGAAGGTGTACCCAACAGTCTCTTTTGGGTATCCTATGAAGACACATTTCTCCGATTTGGGTTCGAGCTTATCTGGTTGAAGTTTCTTCACATAAGCATCGCAACCCCAAACTTTAAGAAACGACAACTTTGGTTTCTTGCCAAACCACAGTTCATAAGGCGTCGTCTCAACGGATTTTGATGGTGCCCTATTCAATGTGAATGCAGCCGTCTCTAAAGCATAACCCCAAAACGATAGCGGTAAATTAGTAAGAGACATCATAGATCACACCATATCTAGTAAAGTACGATTACGACGTTCGGACACACCATTTCGTTGTGGTGTTCCGGGTGGCGTGAATTGCGAAACTATTCCGCATGGTTTCAAATGTAAACCAAACTCGTAACTCAAATATTCTCCTCCACGATCAGATCGTAGAAACTTAATTTTCTTGTTACGATGATTTTCCACTTCACTCTGAAATTCTTTGAACTTTTCAAATGTTTCAGACTTGTGTTTCATTAAGTAGATATACCCATATCTGCTCAAATCATCTGTGAAGGTGAGAAAATAACGATATCCGCCACGAGCTTCAATATTCATCGGTCCACATACATCTGTATGTATGATTTCCAACAAATCTGTTGCTCTCTCCATAGTACCGGAGAACGGTGTTTTAGTCATCTTGCCCATGAGGCACGGTTCGCAAGTACCAAGTGATTCATAATCAAGTGATTCCAAAAGTCCATCAGTATGGAGTTTCTTCATGCGCTTTACACCGATATGACCTAAACGGCAGTGCCACAAATAAGTTGCACTATCATTATCAACTCTGCATCTTTTGGCTTCGACATTATGAATATGTGTATCACTACTATCGAGATTCAATAAAAATAGACCACTCTTCAAGGGTGCATGACCATAAAAGATATTACTCATATAAATAGAACAACCATTATTCTCTGATTTAAATGAATAACCGTCTCGCATCAAACAAGATCCAGATATAATGTTCATGCTCAACGCTGGCACCAAATAACAATTATTCAGGTCTAAAACTAATCCTGAAGGTAGATGTAGAGGTAGCGTGCCGACCGCGATCACATCGACTTTGGAACCATTTCCCACGCGCATCGTCACCTCGTCCTTGGCCAGTGCTCGCTTATTCCGTAGTCCCTGTTTTGAGTTGCAAATATTAGCAACAGAACTAGTATCAAATACCCAGGTGCTACTACGAGCTCTAGTTAGGTACACATCAATAACATGTATATCACATATACCTTTGTTCACTTTTCCATCCTTCTTATCCGCCAAATACTTGGGGCAGTTCCGCTTCCAGTGACTAGTTTGCTTGCAGTAGAAGCACTCAGTTTCAGGCTTAGGTCCAGACTTGGGTTTCTTCTCTTGAGCAGCAACTTGCTTGCTGTTCTTCTTGAAGTTCCCCTTCTTCTTCCCTTTGCCCTTTTTCTTGAAACTAGTGGTCTTGTTGACCATCAACACTTGATGCTCCTTCTTGATTTCTACCTCCACAGCCTTTAGCATTGCGAAGAGCTCGGGAATTGTCTTGTTCATCCCTTGCATATTATAGTTCATCACGAAGCTCTTGTAGCTTGGTGGCAGTGATTGGAGAATTCTGTCAATGACGCTATCATCCGGAAGATTAACTCCCAGTTGAATCAAGTGATTATTATACCCAGACATTTTGAGTATATGCTCACTGACAGAACTATTCTCCTCCATCTTGCAGCTGTAGAACTTATTGGAGACTTCATATCTCTCAATCCGGGCATTTGCTTGAAATATTAACTTCAACTCCTGGAACATCTCATATGCTCCATGACGTTCAAAACATCGTTGAAGACCCGGTTCTAAGCCGTAAAGCATGGCACACTGAACTATAGAGTAGTCATCAGCTTTGCTCTGCCAGACGTTCACAACATCTGGCGTTGCTCCTGCAGCAGGCCTGGCACCCAGCGGTGCTTCTAGGACGTAATTCTTCTGTACAGCAATGAGGATAATCCTCAAGTTACGGACCCAGTCCGTGTAATTGCTACCATCATCTTTCAACTTTGCTTTCTCAAGGAACGCACTAAAATTCAACGGAACAACAGCATGAGCCATCTATCTACAACAAACATAGACAAGCAAAATACTATCAGGTACTAAGTTCATGATAAATTTAAGTTCAATTAATCATATTACTTAAGAACTCCCACTTAGATAGATATCTCTCTAGTCATCTAAGTGATTACGTGATCCAAATCAACTAAACCATAACCGATCATCACGTGAGATGGAGTAGTTTTCAATGGTGAACATCACTATGTTGATCATATCTACTATATGATTCACACTCGACCTTTCGGTCTCTGTGTTCCGAGGCCATATCTGCATATGCTAGGCTCGTCAAGTATAACCTGAATATTTTGCGTGTGCAAAACTGGCTTGCACCGGTTGTAGATGGACGTAGAGCTTATCACACCCGATCATCACGTGGTGTGTGGGCACGACGAACTTTGGCAACGGTGCATATTCAGGGAGAACACTTCTTGATAATTTTTAGTGAGAGAACATCTTAAAATGCTACCGTCAATCAAAGCAAGATAATATGCATAAAGGATAAACATCACATGCAATCAATATAAGTGATATGATATGGCCATCATCATCTTGTGCTTGTGATCTCCATCTCCGAAGCACCATCGTGATCACCATCGTCACCGGCGCGACACCTTGATCTTCATCGTAGCATCGTTGTCGTTTACGCCATCTATTGCTTCTACGACTATCGCTACCACTTAGTGATAAAGTAAAGCAATTACAGGGCGTTTGCATTTCACACAATAAAGCGACAACCATATGGCTCCTGCCAGTTGCCGATAACTTCAGTTACAAAACATGATCATCTCATACAATAAATATAGCATCACGTCTTGACCATATCACATCACAACATGCCCTGCAAAAACAAGTTAGACGTCCTCTACTTTGTTGTTGCAAGTTTTACGTGGCTGCTATGGGCTTAGCAAGAACCGTTCTTACCTACGCATCAAAACCACAACGATAGTTCATCAAGTTAGTGTTGTTTTAACCTTTGCAAGGACCGGGCGTAGCCACACTCGGTTCAACTAAAGTTGGAGACACTGACACCCGCCAGCCACCTATGTGCAAAGCACGTCGGTAGAACCAGTCTCGCGTAAGCGTACGCGTAATGTCGGTCCGGGCCGCTTCATCCAACAATACCGCCGAACCAAAGTATGACATGCTGGTAAGCAGTATGACTTGTATCGCCCACAACTCACTTGTGTTCTACTCGTGCATATAACATCAACGCATAAAACCTAGGCTCGGATGCCACTGTTAGGGAACGTAGTAATTTCAAAAAAATTCCTACGCACACGCAAGATCATGGTGATGGCATAGCAACGAGAGGGGAGAGTGTTGTCTATGTGCCCTCGTAGACCGTTAAGCGTAAGCGTTATGACAACGCGGTTGATGTAGTCGTACGTCTTCACGATCCGACCGATCCAAGCACTGAACGTATGGCACCTCCGTGTTTAGCACACGTCCAGCTCGATGACGTTCCCCGGGCTCCAATCCAGCAAAGCGTCGGGGATGAGTTCCGTCAGCACGGCGGCGTGGTGACGATTATGATGTTCTACCGGCGCAGGGCTTCGCCTAAACTCCGCGACGATATAACTGAGGTGGAATATGGTGGAGGGGGGCACCGCACACGGCTAAGGAACGATCCGTAGATCAACTTGTGTGTCTCTAGGGTGCCCCCCACCCCCGTATATAAAGGAGCAAGGGGGAGGCCGGCCGGCCCTTGTGGGCACGCCAAGGAGGAGTCCTCCTCCTCCTAGTAGGAGTAGGACTCCCCCTTTCCTACTCCTACTAGGAGGGGGAAAGGAAGGGGAGAGGGGGAAGGAAAGAGGGGGCGCCGCCCCCCCCCCTCCTAGTCCAATTTGGACCAGAGGGAGAGGGGGAGCGCGGCCCACCCTGGCCGCCCCTCTCTGTTTCCACTAAGGCCCATGTGGCCCATTAACTCTCCCGGGGGGGTTCCGGTAACCCTCCGGCACTCAGGTTTTCTCCGAAATCACCCGGAATACTTCCGGTGTCCGAATATAGTTGTCCAATATATCAATCTTTATATCTCGACCATTTCGAGACTCCTTGTCATGTCTGTGATCACATACGGGACTCCGAACAAACTTCAGTACATCAAAACTTATAAACTCATAATAAAATTGTCATCGTAACGTTAAGCGCGCGGACCCTACGGGTTCGAGAACTATGTAGACATGACCTAGAACTATTCTCGGTCAATAACCAATAGTGGAACCTGGATGTTCATATTGGTTCCTACATATTCTACGAAGATCTTTATCGGTCAAACCGCATAACAACATACGTTGTTCCCTTTGTCATCGGTATGTTACTTGCCCGAGATTCGATCGTCGGTATCCAATACCTAGTTCAATCTCGTTATCGGCAAGTCTCTTTACTCGTTTCGTAATACATCATTTCGTAACTAACTCATTAGTTACAATGCTTGCAAGGCTTAAGTGATGAGTATTACCAAGAGGGCCCAGAGATACCTCTCCGACAATCGGAGTGACAAAACCTAATCTCGAATTATGCCAACTCAACATGTACCTTTGGAGACACCTGTAGAGCACCTTTATAATCACCCAGTTAGGTTGTGACGTTTGGTAGCACACAAAGTGTTCCTCCGGTAAACGGGAGTTGCACAATCTCATAGTTGTAGGAACTTTGTATAAGTCATGAAGAAAGCAATAGCAACATACTAAACGATCAAGTGCTAAGCTAACGGAATGGGTCAAGTCAATCACATCATTCTCCTAATGATGTGATCCCATTAATCAAATGACAACACATCTATATGGTTAGGAAACATAACCATCTTTGATCAATGAGCTAGTCAAGTAGAGGCATACTAGTGACACTATGTTTGTCTATGTATTCACACATGTATCATGTTTCCGGTTAATACAATTCTAGCATGAATAATAAACATTTATCATGATAAGAGGAAATAAATAATAACTTTATTATTGCCTCTAGGGCATATTTCCTTCAACCCTTGCCCCTGGCGCAGCCCTCCCCCTCTCCAACTCCACCTCCTCCTCAGTAGTGCTTGGCGAAGCCCTGCCGGAGAAGTGCAAGCTCCACCACCACGCTGTCGTGCTGCCAGAGCTCTCCCTCAACTTCTCATCTCCCCTTGCTGGATCAAGAAGGAGGAGACGTCCCCGGGCTGTACGTGTGTTGAACGCGGAGGCACCGTCCGTTCGGCGCTAGATCGGATCTTCCGCGATTTGAATCGCCGCGAGTACGACTCCATCAACCGTGTTCTTGTAACGCTTCCGCTTAGCGATCTTCAAGGGTATGAAGATGCACTCCCTCTCTCTCTTGTTGCTAGAATCTCCATAGATTGATCTTGGTGATGCGTAGAAAATTTTGAATTTCTGCTACGTTCCCCAACAGTGGCATCATGAGCTAGGTCTATTGCGTAGATTCTATGCATGAGTAGAACACAAGTAGTTGTGGGCGTTGGTTTTGTTCAATATGCTTACTGTTACTAGTCCTATCTTGTTTCGACGGTATTGTGGGATGAAGCGGCCCGGACCGACCTTACACTTACACTTACATGAGACAGGTTCCACTGACTAACATGCACTTGTTGCATAAGGTGGCTAGCGGGTGCCAGTCTCTCCCACTTTAGTCGGATCGGATTCGATGAAAAGGGTCCTTATGAAGGGTAAATAGCAATTGGCATATCACCGTTGTGGCTTTGCGTAGGTAAGAAACGTTCTTGCTAGACACCCTTTGCAGCCACGTAAAACATGCAACAACAATTAGAGGACGTCTAACTTGTTTTTGCAGGGTATGCTATGTGATGTGATATGGCCAAAAAGAATGTGATGAATGATATGTGATGTATGAGATTGATCATGTTCTTGTAATAGGAATCACGACTTGCATGTCGATGAGTATGACAACCGGTAGGAGCCATAGGAGTTGTCTTAATTTATTGTATGACCTGCGTGTCATTGAATAATGCCATGTAATTACTTTACTTTATTGCTAAACCGTTAGCCATAGTAGTAGAAGTAATAGTTGGCGAGACAACTTCATGAGACACGATGATGGAGATCATGATGATGGAGTTCATGGTGTCATGCCGGTGACGAAGGTGATCATGTCGTGCCTCAAGATGGATATCAAAGGCGCAAGATGATATTGGCCATATCATGTCACTTTATGATTTGCATGTGATGTTTGTCATGTTTACATCTTATTTGCTTAGAACGACGGTAGCATAAATAAGATGATCCCTCACTTAAATTTCAAGAAAGTGTTCCCCCTAACTGTGCACCGTTGCGAAAGTTCGTTGTTTCGAAGCACCACGTGATGATCGGGTGTGATAGATTCTAACGTTCACATACAACGGGTGTAAGCCAGATTTACACACGTGAAGCACTTAGGTTGACTTGACGAGCCTAGCATATACAGACATGGCCTCGGAACACAAGAGACCGAAAGGTCGAACATGAGTCGTATAGTAGATACGATCAACATGAAGATGTTCGCCGATGATGACTAGTCCGTCTCACGTGATGATCGGACACGAACTAGTTGACTCGGATCATGTATCACTTAGATGACTAGAGGGATGTCTATCTGAGTGGGAGTTCATTAGATGAACTTAATTATCATGAACATAGTCAAAAGGTCTTTGCAAATTATGTCGTAGCTTACGCTTTAGTTCTACTGTTTAAGATATGTTCCTAGAGAAAATTTAGTTGAAAGTTGACAGTAGCAATTATGCGGACTGGGTCCGTATACTGAGGATTGTCCTCATTGCTGCACAGAAGGCTTATGTCCTTAATGCACCGCTCGGTGTGCTGAACCTCGAGCGTCGTTTGTGGATGTTGCAAACATCTGACATACACGTTTTTGATGACTACGTGATAGTTTAGTGCGTAATGTTAAACAGTTTAGAATTGAGGCACGGAAGACAATTTTGAAACGTCACAGAACATATGAGATGTTCCAAGAGCTGAAATTGGGATTTCAGGCTCATGCCCACGTCAAGAGGTATGAGACCTCCGACAAGTTTCTTAACCTACAAACTAAGGGAGAAAAGCTCAATCATTGAGCATGTGCTCAGATTGTCTGACTACTATAATCACTTGAATCGAGTGGGAGTTAATCCTCCAGATGAGATAGTGATGGTTCTCCATAGTCACTGCCACCACGCTATTAGAGCTTCGTGATGAACTATAACATATCAGGGATAGACATGATGATCCTTGAGCAATTCGCGATGTTTGACACCGCGAATGTAGAAATTGAGTAGGAGCACCAATTGTTGATGGTTAGTAAAACCACTAGTTTCAAGAAGGGCAAGGGCAAGAAGGGATACTTCATGAAACGGCAAATTAGTTGCTGCTCTAGTGAAGAAACCCAAGGTTGAACCCAAACCGAGACTAAGTGCTTCTGCAATGAGGGAACGGTCACTGAAGCAGAACTTCCCTAGATACTTGGTAGATGAGAAGGCTGGCAAGGTTGACAGAAGTACATTGGATATACATTATATTAAATGTGTACTTTAATAGTACTCCTAGTAGCACCAGGGTATTAAGATACCGGTCCGGTTGCTAAGTGTTAGTAACTCGAAATAAAAGAGCTACAGAATAAACAGAGACTAGCTGAAGGTGAGATGACGATGTGTGTTGGAAGTGTTTCCAAGGTTAATGTGATCAAGCATCGCATACTCGCTCTACCATCGAGATTGGTGTTAAACCTAAATAATTGGTTTTTGGTGTTTGCATTGAGCATAGACATGATTGGATTATGTTTATCGCAATACGGTTATTCAATTAAGGAGAATAATGGTTACTCTGTTTATTTGAATAATACCTTCAATGGTCTTGCACCTAAAATGAATGGTTTATTGAATCTCGATCGTAGTGATACACATGTTCATGCCAAAAGATATAAGATAGTAATGATGGTACCACATACTTGTGGCACTGCCATTTGAGTCATACTAGTATAAAACGCATGAAGAAGCTCCATGTTTATGGATCTTTGGACTCACTCGTTGTTGAAAAGATTGAGACATGCAAACCATGTCTATTGGTATATATGCATGAAGAAACTCCATACAGATGGATCGTTTGGACTCACTTGTTTTTGAATCACTTGAGACATGCAAATCATACCACATGGGCAAGATGACTGAAAGGCCTCGTTTTCAGTAAGATGGAACAAGAAAGCAACTTGTTGGAAGTAATACATTTTGATGTGTGCAGTCCAATGAGTGCTGAGGCACGCAGTGGATATCGTTATGTACTTACTTCACAGATGATTTGAATAGATGCTAAGTATATTTACTTGATGAAACACAAATCTGAAGTATTGAAAGGTTCAAGTAATTTCAGAGTGAAGTTGAAGATCATCGTGACAAGAGGATAAAATGTCTATGATATGATCATAGAGATGAATATCTGAGTTATGAGTTTGGCACACAATTAAGACATTGTGGAAATTGTTTCACAACTAATACCGCCTGGAACACCATAGTGTGATGGTGTGTCCGAACATCATAACTGCACCCTATTGGATTTAGTGCATACCATGATGTCTCTTATCAAATTAACACTATCGTTTATGGGTTAGGCATTAGAGACAACCACATTCACTTTAATAGGGCACCACGTAATTCTGTTGAGATGACAGCGTATGAACTATGGTTTAGAGAAACATAAGCTGTCATTTCTGAAAAGTTTGGGGCTGCGACGCTTATGTGGAAAAGTTTTAGCCTGATAAGCTCAAACCCAAAGCGGATAAATGCATCTTCATAGGACACCCAAAAACAGTTGGGTATACCTCCTGTCTCTGATTCAGAAGCAAAAGTGATTGTTTCTAGAAATGGGTCCTTTCTCGAGGAAAAGTTTCTCTTGAAAGAATTGAGTGGGAGGATGGTGGAGACTTGATGAGGTTATTGAACCATCACTTCAACCAATCTGTAGCAGGCCACAGGAAGTTGTTCCTGTGGCGCCTACACCAGTTGAAGTGGAAGCTGATGATAGTGATCATGAAACTTCGGATCAATTCACTACCAAACCTCGTAGGTCGACAAGGACGCGTACTGCTTTGGAGTGGTACGGTAATCCTGTCTTGGAGGTCATGTTGCTAGACAACAATGAACCTACGAGTTGTGGAGAAGAGATGGTGGGCCCAGATTCCAACAAATGGCTCGAGGCCATAAAATCCGAGAGAGGATCCATGTATAAAACAAAGTGTAGACTTTGGAAGAACTACTTGATGGCCGTAAGCTGTTGGGTACATATGGATTTTAAAAGGGAAGACGGACAACGATGGTAAGTGTCACCATTAAGGAAGCTCGACTTATCGCTAAGATGTTTTCCGACAAGTTCAAGGAGTTGACTACGATGAGACTTTCTCACCCGTAGCGATGCTAAGAGTCTGTTGAAAAATTATATTATTAGTTCTTGCATTACTTATGAAATCTTGCAGATAGGATGTCAAAACATTGTTTCCTCAAAGATTTTCTTGAGGAAAGGTTGTATGTGATACAACCAGAAAGTTTTTGTCAATCCTAAAAGATGCTAACAAGTATGCAAAGCTCTAGCGATCCTTTAAGGACTGGAGTAAGCATCTTGGAGTTGGAATATACGCTTTGATGAGATGATCAAAGATTTTGGGTTTATACAAAGTTTATGAGAAACTTGTATTTCCAAAGAAGTGAGTGGGAGCACTATAGCATTTCTGATGAGTATATGTTGTTGACATATTGTTGATCTGAAATGATGTAGAATTTCTGGAAAGCATATAGGGTTATTTGAAAAGTGTTTTTCAATGGAAAACCTGGATTAAGATACTTGAACATTGTGCATCAAGATCTATAAGGATAGATCAAAATCGCTTGATAGTACTTTCAAATGAGTACGCACTGTGACAAGATTTTGAAGGAGTTCAAAATAGATCGACAAAGAAGGAGTTCCTGGCTGTGTTATAAGGTGTGAGTATTGAGTAAGAATCAAGACCTGACCACGGCAGAAGAGAGAGAAAGGACGAAGGTCGTCCCCTATGCTTTAGACGTAGGCTCCACAGTATGATATGTTGTGTACCGCACATAAAGTGTGCCTTGCCATGAGTCAGTCAAGGGGTACAAGTGTGATCCAGGAATGGATCACAGGACAGCGGTCAAGGTTATCCTTAGTAACTAGTGGACTAAGGAATTTTCTCGATTATGGAGGTGGTAAAAGAGTTCGTCGTAAAGGGTTACGCCGATGCAAACTTTGACACTAATCTGGATGATTCTGAGTAGTAGACCAGATTCGTATAGTAGAGCAGTTATTTGGAATAGTTCCAAATAGCGCATGGTAGTTGCATCTAGGAGATGACATAAAGATTTTTAAAGCACACATGGATCTGAAAGATTCAGACTCGTTGACTAATAACCTCTCTGACAAGCGAGATATGATCAAACCCAATGGGTGCTGGATTCATTACAATCACATACTGATGTGAACTAGATTATTGACTCTAGTGCAAGTGGGAGACTGTTGGAAATATGCCCTAGAGGCAATAATAAAATGGTTATTATTATATTTCCTTGTTCATGATAATTGTCTATTGTTCATGCTATAATTGTATTAACTGGAAACTGTAATACATGTGTGAATACATAGACCACAACATGTCCCTAGTTGACTAGCTCGTTGATCAATAGATGGTTATGGTTTCCTGACCATGGACATTGGATGTCATTGATAACAGGATCACATCATTAGGAGAATGATGTGATGGACAAGACCCAATCCTAAGCATAGCACAAGATCGTGTAGTTCGTTTGCTAAAATCTTTTCTAATGTCAAGTATCATTTCCTTAGACCATGAGATTGTGCAACTCCCGGATACCGTAGGAATGCTCTGGGTGTGCCAAACGTCACAACGTAACTGGGTGGCTATAAAGGTGCACTACGGGTATCTCCGAAATTGTCTGTTGGGTTGGCACGAATCGAGACTGAGATTTGTCACTCCGTGTGACGGAGAGGTATCTCTGGGCCCACTCGGTAATGCATCATCATAATGAGCTCAGTGTGACTAAGTAGTTAGTCACGGGATCATGCATTACGGAACGAGTAAAGTGACTTGCCGGTAACGAGATTGAACGAGGTATTGGGATACCGACGATCGAATCTCGGGCAAGTAGCGTACTGATTGACAAAGGGAATTGTATACGGGATTGCTTGAATACTTGACATCGTGGTTCATCCGATGAGATCATCATGGAACATGTGGGAGCCAACATGGGTGTCCATATCTCGCTATTGGTTATTGGCCAAAGAGCTGTCTCGGTCATGTCTGCATGATTCCCGAACCCGTAGGGTCTACACACTTAAGGTTCCGTGACGCTAGAGTTGTTATGGGAATTAGTGTGCAGTTACCGAATGTTGTTCGGAGTCCCGGATGAGATCTCGGACGTCACGAGGAGTTCCAGAATGGTCCGGAGGTAAAGATTTATATATGGGAAGTCCTATTTTGGCCAACAGAAAATGTTTAGGATTTTTTGGTATTATACCGGGAAGGTTCTAGAAAGTTCCGGAGTGGGGCCCACCTGCATGGGGGGACCCACATGAACGTGGGTAGTGGGGGCAAGGCCCCACACCCCTGGTCAAGGCGCACCAAGATCCCCCCTTAGAAGGAATAAGATCATATCCCGAAGGGATAAGATCAAGATCCCTAAAAAGGGGGGAGAATAATCGGTTGGGAAGGGAAATGATGTGGTTTCTTTCCTCCACCTTTTCCAATGCCCCAATGGACTTGGAGGGAAAGAAACCAGCCCCCTCCACCCCTATATATAGTGGGGAGGCGTATGGGAGCTGCAACCCTTGCCCCTGGCGCAGCCCTCCCCCTCTCCAACTCCACCTCCTCCTCAGTAGTGCTTGGCGAAGCCCTGCCGGAGAACTGCAAGCTCCACCACCACGCCGTCGTGCTGCCGGAGCTCTCCCTCAACTTCTCCTATCCCCTTGCTGGATCAAGAAGGAGGAGACGTCCCCGGGCTATACGTGTGTTGAACGCGGAGGCGCCATCCGTTTGGCGCTAGATCGGATCTTCCGCGATTTGAATCACCACGAGTACGACTCCATCAACCGCGTTCTTGTAACGCTTCCTCTTAGCGATCTTCAAGGGTATGAAGATGCACTCCCTCTCTCTCTTGTTGCTAGAATCTCCATAGATTGATCTTGGTGATGCGTAGAAAATTTTGAATTTCTGCTACGTTCCCCAACATCATCATCATGGAGAACCGCAAAGTTCAAGCATGTCTAACGACATCGTCAACATATGCCTATGTCACTCGAGCAAGGCTTTCCCCTTTGGGCAATACAACCCTACCACCAACATCAGCTAGCGGTATATACCAAGGCCAACCCTTCCTTATGCAAACTCAAATTTTTCTCAAGAGCTCGGTCATTGTCGGACTTGCAACCTCATCATTCCTCCAGGTTTTATCTAGCTTGGCTACTGAAATAAAATTTTGGAACTTAATCGATGTCTTCTTTAAACAACTGAAAGCTACCTTACTTAGGGCTTACTAATAAAATACATCATATGTGTGTATTGTATGATGATTTCTTTGGACATGCATTGCAATTACAATTATCCGTTTGGTAGTTTTTCTTATTCTTACAACATTTTGTTTTGATGTATTGTTACTTTGGTTATGACGACATAATAAATTTGTGGTTATGTGCATCTATATTTTATGCAAAGACACATGTACTATATCTAGCTCATTCATTTCATGAAAAAAGAGGGATGAGATCTACCAATTGCCTTTTCAGCCACATAGTTCATGGGGTAGTCTAAATGTATAACTTTGACATATTCCAATAAGAAAGCACTTTTAATAAATCTACTTTATGACACCTACCAACTATATTTTGCTCTATGTGTGCCTCAATATATAACCATCAAACTACTACTCATTTCACATATGACCAGCCACCTTATGATACTTCATAGGTTTAAATTCCATGCTCATCTATGCTCTATGATTCTAGTACATGCTAGTTTGTTGGAACAGATTGTTAGGAACATATCATGCTCAATCATGAAATATACTACATTAAGGTTGGCCGTCGACTTGGTTGGGCCATATATAAGAAAGCACACACATATCCATGAGGTACAATATGTGTGATGTAAAAGTACACACACACACACACACACACACACACACACCTTATTTAGTTTATAAGTTGCTTGGAATGAGCGGCCCAGGAAAACATCTATCACAGGATGTATGGAGTGCACATTAAAAATCTGAGGCTTCACTCCAAAATCTTCCTCATGAAGAAGATGTAATTTTTTTACTTCAAACTTTTCTTCACTCTTGTGGTCTTTTTGACTAGGATACCCTAGCAAAGGGAGATGAGCGAACCTGTCTTATTGACGTTTGATGAGTTAGCAATTTGCTTCCTTTGGAGTAGCTGCCTCATCTTTTGGCGTTTCCTCTTGAGCCTCCTCATGTTCTTCTTCTTCCACGGCACATAATTGCAAAAGGATGTACAAATCAGTACACAATGTATAATATAATTTTAAATGTGAAGAGTACAAAGTAGGACAAGAAAACATATAATTGTTGGAAGCATGAGTATTGAGTGTTCAGACTTGATCGGCCTCATTGCGTGATGATCAATTGGTTAAATGAACAAATAGAAAGCAAGGGTAAACGAAACAAGGGCAGATCTTACAACACAGTATTTGGCAAAAAGTGATAAGAATGAAAGAGTGAGATGAATCTTTCTCCGAAAGAGAGCATATATGCAATCGTTTTGAACTTAAGAATGAGTGGGAAGATTTTTTTTTTCATCAGGTAGATTGTCTTCCTCATTGTGCCAACAACACAGTTAATCCTAAAATGGAGTCACAAAGTTAAAGACTAATCATCTTCTTTCAAACAAATGCCTTGATTATACACATGGTTTAATAGAATGGATTACATCACACTCGTCATATATTTTAATCGCTACAGAGAATTAACACAACAATATCAACTATTTATACCTAACACCAGTACTCTCTCCGTTCCTAAATATAATTCTTTTTAGAGATTCCAATACGAACTACATACGGATGTATATAGATATATTTTAGAGTGTAGGTTCACTCATTTTGCTCCGTATTTAGTCCATATTGGAATCTCTAAAAAAGACTTATATTTAGGAACGGAGGGAGTAGTCAAGCAAAATACATACGCACATATAATGACTAAAAAAGCCTGGGGCAAGTTTAATAACTATTCTCCGAGACAAATGCCTCATTATTCCACACGGTTTAGTATAATAGATTACATCTGACTCTTAACCTCTGTTCATCATCATTGAGAACAATAACACTAGAAATACCGACAATTTGACTTGAATGTCATGACTCATGGGCGGCCTAGCAAATCTTCTCTTATCAACCTGTGCACACACACTACATCTAATGCGTAGTAGCAACCACAGAGCAAAATATGTTGCTTCTTGTCCGTGGTTTAAATTAAGTGAAATTTTCAAGGTTAGCATATCATCGTGTAGCACGGTTGCTATTTGTATGTACACACATACAAAAATAAGGTGTGTGCATTGAATGCTTCATCCTAGTGATCCTTCCATTGTCTAAAAAGTGTCCAGGGGTTAGTATTGATATTTGGTCACATCGGATTTAAGCTAAGCCCGTGATGCAGACTCAAGTTTGAAATATGTCAGGCCCTGACCTTGAGCATGATCTGTTTGACAGCTCTAGCAAAATGATAGATTCAACCCAAGAAAATTAGTGATGAAATAGTAATAGATTGATATCTTCTCCTATTAGTCACCTACCGACATTCATAAATTGCGATAGTACTTGAGCCATCAAAGTTGCAGGGAGGGACTTGAAAATAACTTTGCCATGTGCAAGGTTATTACCTCAAGTACTTGACCACAAGTAGTATATGGTATCATCTTTGCTATTTCCTTTCTAGAAGTCAGTTCACACGACGCACAGACGCATTCTTGTGACCCGTGATTAACAATGTTTGTGATCCTAACCAAACACATTGCTCATCACATTTTAGCCTCTTTTGTTTGTTGTAAGCATGTGAAGACAAAATCACTTGTTGATGTGAATGTGGTGCACTGAAGCACCATGGCGGCTTGGGAATGAGTGGCATCGTGAAAACATGTCAAACAATGATGATTCTTGAGGTTGTTTGGTTTGGTTCCTGGTCACAAGGTGTGGATGTTGTGTGGAGGACGTTTAGTGTGTGTCCTCGAGAGTGGATGGCTTGCCCGTCATGATTCCATATAGGCATGAGATTATCCTGGCCCAAGCGCTCGAACTCCGATGCATGTGCGAGCATCGTCTGCAACCTGGATGCTAAGCGCTTGGTTGGTACTTCGGTTTCCAGCCGAATCCCTCTGTAAAACATACACCCCTGTAAAGAAGATCATTTTTGCCCTAGAAAAATTACACCCGTTTCTTAGATTATGCTGGTATTTGTCCGGTATTTCCCTTTGTCTCGATCCACATAAACGAGTACAAGCACACACGCCCCGGGACGGCCTGTGCCAAAGCAGGGCACCAGCGACCGTGACGGTTGGGCTGGAGGATCCCTGGCTCTCACCGGCCATAAAAATGCAAGGACTGGGTGGCAATTGTTAGAACTCAGAAAATTAAGAGTAAACTTGTATTGGTTGATAGACAGAGTACAACTTATATATGTCTTGAAGAGATGCATCTCATAGGTCGCGACGGTTCATACAGGCGCATCCTAGAGATGCGTCGGTTGGTGCTAAGTAATTGCCGTGCAGTTAAACAAGAGGAGATTTTCCCTAATTAATATATGTGCAAATTAATCACAACACTCCCCCTAGTCTATGCTTGTCTATATAGAATCGTCATAGGATCATCAGGTAGAATCGTCATCTTGAAAGATTGTCCAGGTTGCATCATCATCTCAAAGGATTCTTCTCCGACAATTCTTCATTAATATTCTTGACGAGAACCTGAAACATAAAATTCACAGAGAAAAAGAAATGTAATATGATACTTCAAACAGGTACAGTTCAAGGAGACACTCCCCCTGATTCTTGCAAGTCCCGAAGTCGTCGCATACCAATTCCATGAACATATTTCTGGAATGTAGAATTTGGTAGAGACTTGGTAAATAAATCAGCAAGATTTTCACATGATTTAATTTGCAAGATGTTTATTTCCCCCTTTTTCTGAAGATCAGGGGAAAAAGCACTTAGGAGAAATATGTTTAGTGATATTACTGTTGATGTATCATGTTTGCATCTGTGCAACACAACCGCATTATCTTCGTAGATAATGGTAGGTGATTCTATAGAACCAATTCCACATGACTGTTGTATGTGGTTTATCATTCTACGAAGCCACACACATTCGCGTGATGCCTCAAATAATGAAATTATTTCAGAATGATTGGTAGATGTTGCCACCAGAGTCTGTTTAGAAGACTTCCATGATATGGCAGTTCCACCATGTAGGAACACAAAGTCGGACTGCGATCTGGCATTATGGGATCAGATAAATAGCCAGCATCGGCGTATCCAATCATATTAGAGTCTTGATTTCTCTGGAACTGAAAGAATAGGCCAAGATCCTTTGTGCCTTGGAGATATCGAAAGATATTCTTAACTCAGGACCAATAGCGTTTGGTGGGAGCTGCGCTATGTCTAGCAAGTAGATTCACTGCAAATGCGAGGCCAGGTCTCGTGCAATTTGCAAGATACGTGAGCGCTCCAACGGCACTAAGATATGGAACCTCAGGTCCCAATATTTCTTCTCCATCGTCCCTTGGCCTGAACGGATCTTTCTCTACGTCTAGAGAGCGAACCACCATGGGAGTTTTAGATGGGTAGGATTTGTCCATATTGAATTTCTCCAATATTTTCTGGATATAAGCAGCTTGGTATACCATGATTCCTGAGGTGAGGTGCTCAAATTGAATACCTAAGCAAATTTTGGTTTTACCCAAATCCTTCATCTCAAATTCTATCTTTAGATGATTGTGTGCTTCATCAATGTCATGTGTGTTGCCAATGATGTTGAGGTCATCGACGTACACTGAAATGATGCAAAATCCTGTATAGGACTTTTTGATAGACACATGGGCAATCACTACTATTAGAGTAGCCTTTTTGTAGAAGGAACTCATTAAGTCGGTTGTACCACATCCGTCCCGACTGTCTTAAGCCATATATTGACTTATTAAGTTTTACACAATACATGTTGCATTTTGCGCTTGTATTCGGGATAGAGATTCCGTCAGGAACCTTCATATACATGTCTAAATCTAGTGACCCGTAAAGATATGCGGTCACGACATCCATCAACTGCATATATAGACGGTTTTGCACTGCCAAAGATATAAGGTATCGGAAAGTGGTTCCACTCATTACAGGAGAATATGTTTCATCAAAATCAATGTCGGGTCTCTGCGTGAACCCTTGCGCTACGAGCCTTGCTTTGTATCTCACCACCTCATTGTTCTCATTCCGTTTCCGGAGAAAAACCCATTTGTATCCGACAGGGAAAACATTGGGAGGTGTCGGTATTGCTTTAGTGAATACCTTTCTTTTGTTAAGCGAGGCAATTTCTGCTTGTATTGCGTCCTTCCATTTAGGCCAGTGGGAGCGCTTTTGGCACTCAACGATAGTCTTTGGATCATGATCAGTCATAAGGATATCTGCAATTTTTTCAGCAAAATAAATGTTGACAGTCGTAAACTTACGGTCGAAAGATTCTCCAGAATCGATATAGTTGATGGAAATTTCCTGCACCCCTAGTGACTCTTCATGTTTTCCCAATACGCGTGAGTCTGGGTGTTTTGATGGCCCAGCCAGTGTGTGCAAACTGAAGCTGGGTTGTGGAGGTTGTCCTTCCACTGGGTGTATACTACCCATAAGGTGTTTGTCAATGTTGAGCTGACCTGCATTTACTAACTCCGGGGTTTTTCTCCTCGATCTCCTTTGTTGCTTGCTGGAAGCTTGTTCCAGGTCAGAGGTCGTACTACTCCCCCTCTTTTTAGGAATAGGGAGTTGAGTGGTTTTTATTAGTACCTCCACTCTTTCGGGCGCATTTCTGGACGGATTTAAGGACTTTGTAACACCTTTTAGATCAGTAAATGAATCTGGCAGGTTATTTGCAAGATGTTGCAAATTAATGATTTTCCAAACTTGGAGTTCAGTCTCTTGTGTACGTGGATCAGAGTACGAAATGGCTTGAGCATTCCAATCAATTTCCGGGCATTCTTTCTGGTACTTGAAATCTCCCCCTAATGCCGGAAAGTGTTCCTCATTAAATATACAATCAGCGTGACGGGCTGTGAACAGGTCCCCAGTAAGTGGTTCTAGGTACTTAATAATCGACGGCGATTTGTACCCCACATAGATCCCCAATTTCCTATGTGGGCCCATGGATGTCCGCTGTGGTGGTGAGAACGGGATGTATGCAGCACATCCGAACTTGTGCAGATGGGAAATGCTAGGAGGATTTCCACGTACCAATTGTAGAGGGGAAGTACTGTGATATGCAGTAGGCCTCAATTGTATCAAGTCAGCAGTGTGTAGGCAAGTTGCAATTCATTAACAAAGGTCTTGCAATGAGTTTGATCATTTTAATCAATGATTCAGCTAAACCATTTTGTGTATGGACATATGGAACGGAGTGCTGAACTTCAATCCACAGGGCCATGCAATAATCATTGAAAGCACGTGAGGAGAATTCTGCAGCGTTGTCCATGCGAATTGTCTTAATTTGGCTTTCTGGATAATGGGCTTGTAACTTAATAACTTGCCTCATTATCTTGGCAAATGCATGGTTTCACGTGGATAGAAGATACACGTGTGACCATCATGTAGATGCATCAATTAGAACCATGAAGTACCGGAAAGGTCCAGATAATGGTTGGATGGGACCACAAATGTCTCCTTGAATGCGTTCAAGAAATTGAAGTGGTTCAACTTGTATTTTGAGGTAGACAGAGTACAGCTTATATATGTCTTGAAGAGATGCGTCGCACAAGTCGCGACGGTTCGTACAGGCGCATCCTAGAGATGCGTCGGTTGGTGCTAAGTAACCGCTGTGCAGTTAAACAAGAGGAGATTTTCCCTAACTAATACTTCCTCCTTTCCATTATGTAAGGTGTATTATTTTCAGCATGGTGACCAAGGCACAAAATTATAGACATGTTAGGACTGAATTACCCTTGGCAAATTTGTTAATTAGTGATAAGTAAATCAATTAGTCCAGGAAAGTAAGAGATGCATGCAATCGACAGAGAGATACTTTCCTTATTTTGCCAAAGGAGAGATATAGACAATCAGGAGAGGGATACTTTCCATTTTTATACAGGGCTAACAAGGGAAGAAGAAATGCACCTGCAAATTAATCACAGCAGCAATCACTCTCTGCTCCCAACCTGGCTGGGGGTGGCAACAAGGTGGGTCTCGGACTCCAACTCCTGGCCCGGTGGATCTCGTCCTCGCGCCTGACCGTGTTGTGACGAACGAGGGGCAGATGCCTCTGAGCATGTTTGGTATGCCGCGTCCTCGAGCACTCAAACAGTGCATGGGAGCACCGGCTGCAGTCTATGTGCCCCCTTATAAAAAAGGAGAAAGATTGCACATATCTCTCTTTTTCTAAAGATTTATCACAAGTACAGAGCACCCCTAGAATGGAGAAAAATGACTCTCAACACTAAGCCAAGAGATCATCTAAAAGATAAGAGAAGTTGTAAAATTGTTTCTCTCTTTCAATCTGCGCCTGAAACAAAACTACGGCTGCAGAGGAAGAGCTCCGTAATGAGGTCTGCTTGTTGTAGGGGCAGATTGAGTACTCATAGCAATTCCAGTTGTAAATATGCTTTCGACAAGCAAATGGAAACAAAACAAACTAAAATAACACTCAAAACATCAGATGCATGCCAGAAAAGAAGGAACAGGCAGGGCAACAGATCAAAAATAGACGATAATATTTCTTAAGCCAAATATCCAGCCTTGGAAGGAAAGCATATAATTATCCTCATGTTACAAGGGTTGGCATCCCCCAAATATCACAACAACCCAGACATATCAGGAACCAAAAGACCCTATCATCCCAACAGACTGGTGCAGTGATACAAGGTTAAGCTTTCTCCTCGTTCACCTACTTGGATCGCTGCCTCATCTTTCGGCGCTTCCTCTTGAGCCTCCTCATCCTCTTCTTCTTCCACTGCAAAGTAAAGTAGCCGCACAGTTCATTAACACTAGAAATATTCCAGGAAATGCTTAGGAACACAACAATAATTCCAATATGAAAACTGAGATATAGTACTATGTGACTTGGAATCAGAAGATTGAGTGTTTCATTGGATATCATCACATGATTTTCAGAAACACGGACCAATTGTTCTTCATCATATCCCAAACTGAAGTCAATTTCAAAGGCAAATAGGAAAAAACTATGATAAGATATCTGAAGAACCAGCTAAGCAAAGTATAGAATCACAGTCGGTTTGACATTCAGAATGAGTAGGAGGATTTTATCATCAAATAGATCAGACGCCAATTGTCTTCCTCATCATGCCAACCGACGCAATTGTTTATACAAAAAAAAGTAGGGAGAATGAGCACTCTAGGAGATGCATAGGAACATAACAACAATTCAATCATGAAAATGGAAAGATAGTTCATGTGATTTAGAATCAGAAGATTTGAGTGTTTCATTGGTTATCATCACATGATTTTCAGAAACACGGACCAATTGTTCTTCATCATATCCCAAACTAAAGCTGATTTCAAAGGCAAATAGGAAACAACTATGCTAAGATATCTAAAGAACTACTTAAGCAAAGCAGAGATCTGCATTCGGTTTGACATTCAGAATGAGTAGGAGGATTTTATCATCAAATAGATCAGACAGCAATTGTCTTCCTCATCATGCCAACCACACAATTATACACAAAACAAACAGCGGGAGAAAACGAGCTAAGCAATCAGCGTTCTCTCAGACAAATGCCTCGATTGTCCACATGGTGTAATAGAATGGATTACATCAGACTCGTCATCTGTTTTAATCATCACAGAGAACAAACACAACACTAACAACATTGTACCGAACACCAGCAGTCAAGCAAATCTAATGAAGACACATGCAGAAATTGCGTCAAAGAAAGAAGAAGACAAAGTTAGGGGGCATTGACAAGTATTCTCTCAGACAAATGCCTCGATTGTCCACACGGTGTAATAGAATGGATTACATCAGACTCGTCATCTGTTTTCATCATCATAGAGAACAATAGCCCAGTTGACTTGAGTGACACAGGCGGCCAAACAAATCTAACCTTATCCTACATCTACACAGCAGCAATCACAAAATTAAAAGCTTGAAAAAAACCAGAGTTCTCTCAGACAAATGCCTCGTGTTGTCCCCACGGTTGAATGGAATGGATTGTATCGGACATCTAATCAGTGTTGATCATCACGGAGAACCACAAACAAAAAAAATCCCATCAATGCAAAACGCATCTAGACTCAAAACGAACAAGCTGCATCTACAAAATCCAATGTTCTCTCAGACAAATGCCTCGATTGTCCACATGGTTTATAGAATGGATTGCATCGGACTCGTCATCTGTTTTCATCATCACAGAGAACCGCAAACACGCAACTACAACTACCGAGCGCGCGCGCTACCGAGAGAACCACTAGATCACATCGAGCAGTCGGTTCAAAAGGTAGAGATGAATCGGGAACGAACCTTGGCCCTCATCGCGGAGGTGGCGGCGGCGGCGCAGCAGGCGGACTGGGTCTCGGTATCTGCTTGCTGCGGCGGCGGCGGAGGTGTACGAGGATGGCTCTCGCGTGGTACTTATAGAGGTCGGAAAGGAACCCTAACCCAGGAGGGATGGACGGCTCAGATCGAGATGCGCTGAGTTGGGCCTTGACTCTTTGGCCCATATGTATTTGTAAGAGATGATGATTAGAATTTTTGGGAGCAACTTTCCTTGGGCCACAGGAGCCTGTTTGGGACTACTTCGCTCCTTAAAATTTAGTTTCGCTCTAGAAAATGCAAGCCAAATGAGGTAGCTCCACGATATACCGCTTCGTAAAAAAACTAGAATCTGAGAGTGTGTCGTGCATCCAGCCGTCGCCATGTGTCGCGTGTTGTGCGCATCTTTGGGATTTTATTTTTTATTTTTACACATGTTTTTGGATTTTATATGGTTTTTTGTGCTTTTGCTTGGCTTCCTCTTTATTTTGGCATATTTTTTTTCAGAAAGCAACACATTTGGGCGAGGAGCACAACATGTGCTTCTCCGAGAAGCACAGTTGTGCTTCCTAGAAAATAAACACGGTCATGAAAAGTACAACCTTGCTTTCATGAGAAATACAACCTTGCTTCCAGAGAAGAATATTTGTGCTTCCCAAAAATGAAAAATAGAGCAATGCTTCCTTGAAAAAGGGAAAAGCACAGTTTGTGCTTCTGCGTGAGAACTACACATTATGCTTCCCCGAATAAAGGGAAAATCACAGCTTGTCCTTCTGCGTGAGAAGCACACATTGCCCTTCTCCGAAAAAAGGGAAAAGAAAAGCCTGTGCTTCCTAAAAAAGACTAAAATGAAACTATGCTTCCGGGCTTCGGTTTTTATTCCTTTGGGGGGCTTTATTACCGTTTTTCTTTCAGTTTCCTTCTTTTTCTTGCTTTTCTTTTTTCGTACAAAAATTCATTGAAACATTGACCTGGGATCTAGTTTTGAATCTCAACATGAGAAATTCAACGGTGAAAACGGTTCGGGATTTGGACCCATGGTTCAAAAGATGAACTATTTTGAAGAAACAAATCTATTAAAAAAACTCCTAGATTGCGAGAAGTGACGTATTGGGTCTCCGTATCTGCTTGGTGCAGCGGCGGAGGTGTACGAGGATGGCTCCCGTGTGGTACTTATTAGAGGTCGTAAAGGAACCCTAACCAAGAGGGGTGGACGGCTCAGATCGAGATGCGCTGAGTTGGGCCTTAACTCTTTGGCCCATATGTATTTGTAAGAGATGATGACCAGAATACTTGGGAGCAACTTTCCTTGGGCCACAGGGGCCTGTATGGGACTACTTCGCTCCTTAAAATTTAGCCCCGCTTTCGAAAACGCAAGCCAAATGGATAGCTCCATGATATACCGCTCCGTAAAAAAAACTAGAATTTGAGAGTGTGTCGTGCATCCAACCGCCGCCACGTGTCGCGTGTTGTGCGCATATTTGGGATTTTATTTTTTATTTTTGCACATGTTTTTGGATTTTATATGGTTTTTTGGGCTTTTGCTTGGCTTCCTCTTTATTTTGGCATTTTTTTCCAGAAAGCAACGCATTTGGGCGAGGAGCACAACATGTGCTTCTCCGAGAAGCGCAGTTGTGCTTCCTAGAAAATAAACACGGTCATGAAAAGTGCAGCCTTGCTTCCGCGAGAAGAATATTTATGCTTCCAAAAAATGAAAATTAGAGTAATGCTTCCTTGAAAAAGGGAAAAGCACAGTTTGTGCTTCTGTGTGAGAACCACACATTATGCTTCTCCGAAAAAAGGGAAAAGCACAGATTGTCCTTTTGCGTGAGAAGCACACATTGCGCTTCTCCGAAAAAAGGGAAAAGAAAAGCCCGTGCTTCCTAAAAAAGGCTAAACTGAAACTATGCTTCTGGGCTTCGGTTTTTATTCCTTTTTGGGTTTTTATTACCGTTTTTCTTTCAGTTTCCTACTTTTTCTTGGTTTTCTTTTTTTCGAAAAAAAGGTTTGTTGAAACATTGACATGGGATCTAGTTTTGAATCTGGAGGCAAGAAATTCAACGGTGAAAACGGTTTGGGTTTGGATGCATGGTTCAAAAGATGAACTATTTTGAAAAAACAAATCTATAAAAAAAACTCCTAGATTGTGAGAAGTGACATACATGGACTGCGGCTCTAGTTAGCATCATAGAAGGTAGAGAATGACCTTTGAAATGGGTACCTTTTAATTAGTGATTTTGAGAATTTTGTATCCTATTGTTCATACCTTCGTTTTGTTTACCCTGCATTTGGTCCATGTTCATTTTATAAGTCGTATTTTGGCTTATCATAGAAATTGTTTTTAAGATACTTTTTTGAGTTTTTTTCAAGATATTAGTGATCATGCAATTACGGGTGGACATATTAGAGCACCTATAACCATAACGCCACTTCCCCCTGATGTCCAGACGAACAACTTGGACATTGCCCGGATCCAAAAACGCTACCCGACCGGGCCCCCCAAAGCCAACTTGTACGTTCGGGCTGTCTGGCATCCCTCATATCCAACCTATGTGTGACGGATTTGAGCCTGCCTAGACGCACTCGCATGTTGGACCAACATGCAGGACCCCGTGCAGAAATGCGTCGGTCTGCCCCGAGGCTTAATAGTTTGTTGTTCGCATTCATGGCACCACTTCGGCGTGTCGTGTGAGAGGTCAAGCTCTGTCTATTAAGTGAGACAAACCCTAGGCACCCTCACACCACCTCCCCCGGTCTGGGTATTCACACCGTGTGCACGGCCACATCCCGTCCGTGCCCGAGCTTGTCATGTGAAAGGGTGTGCACAAAGATCACATACTACAAGCTTTTGCCGTCAGATCGTCGCCCTCAGATCGTGGCAGTGGTTCGTCTGCATTGGCCAGGCATGTAGCCTGCATAGCGGACGCCCTTTCTCTGACCTCGGATGAGGACGGGGATTTATGCTCGAATGTGGCTAGGTGATACATCACCGTCGTATCTATAATTTTTTATTGTTTCATGACAATGTTTTACAACTTTCATATACTTTTGGCAACATTTTATATCATTTTTTGGAACTAACATACTGATCCAATGCCAGTTCCTATTTGTTGCATGTTTTTTGTTTCGCAGAAAATCCATATCAAACGGAGTCCAAACGCGATAAAAATTTATGGAGATTTTTTTTCGAATATATGTGATTTTTAGGAAGCGGAATCAAAGCAAGACGATGCCAGAGGGGCCCACAAGCCCTTGAGGCGCGCCCCCCTAACCAGGGCGCG
Organism: Triticum aestivum; assembly: GCF_018294505.1. Lineage (NCBI taxonomy): Eukaryota > Viridiplantae > Streptophyta > Magnoliopsida > Poales > Poaceae > Triticum > Triticum aestivum. Next base: position 599,144,475 of record NC_057807.1, read on the forward strand.
GCCAATGGACTTGTGGCCACCCCGAAGGTCGGTTGGAGGTGTCCTTTGGTCGCATGGAAGCTTATATCCGGATAAAAAAAACGTGTTAATATTTCAGCCCAATCGGAGTTACGGATCTCTGGATATTTAAGAAACGGTGAAAGGCCAGAATCTGGGTCACGAAACAGAAGGGAGAGAGAGAGAGAGAGAGAGAGAGAGAGAGAGAGAGATCCAATTTCGGAGGGGCTCTCGCCCCTCCACCGCCCGCCGCCATGGAGGCCATGAACCAGAGGGGAAACCCTCCTCCCATCTAGGGGAGAGGTCAAGGAAGAAGAAGGAGGAGGGGGCTCTCTCCCCTCACTCCCGGTGGCACCGGAACGCCGTCGGGGCAATCATCGTGTGACGGCAATCTACACCAACACATGTGTCATCTTCCCCAACATCTTCATCACCTTCCCCCATCTATACATTCAGCGGTCTAATACGTCTCCAACGTATCTATAATTTTTTACTGTTTCATGCTATTATATTATCTGTTTTGGATGTTTTATATGCATTAATATGTTATTTCATATTATTTTTGGGACTAACCTATTAACCTGGACCCCAATGCCAGTTTCTGTTTTTTCCTTGTTTTCGAGCTTCGCACAAAAGGAATACTAAACGGAGTCCAAACGGAAGAAAACTTCACGATGATTTTTCTTGGACTAGAAGACACCCAGGAAGACCCACGAGGCGACGACAAGGGTGGAGGGCGCGCCCAGGGGGTAGGGCGCGCCCCCTACCTTGTGGGACCCTCGGTGATCCCCTGACCTAGATCTTCCTTCTATATATTTGTAAATATTCCCAAACCACCAGAAGCATCCATGAAAACACTTTTTCACCGCCACAACCTTTGAAGGAAATATGCCCTAGAGGCAATAATAAAGTTATCATTTATTTCCTTATTTCATGATAATGTCTATTATTCATGCTAGAATTGTATTAACCGGAAACATAATACATGTGTGAATACATAGACAAACTGAGTGTCACTAGTATGCCTCTACTTGACTAGCTCATTAATCAAAGATGGTTATGTTTCCTAGCCATGGACAAAGAGTTGTCATTTGATTAACGGGATCACATCATTGGAGAATGATGTGATTGACTTGACCCATTCCGTTAGCTTAGCCCTTGATCATTTAGTATGTTGCTATTGCTTTCTTCATGACTTATGCATGTTCCTATGACTATGAGATTATGCAACTCCCGTTTACCGGAGGAACACTTTGTGTGCTACCAAACATCACAACATAACTGGGTGATTATAAAGGTGCTCTACAGGTGTCTCCAAAGGTACTTGTTGGGTTGGCGTATTTCGAGATTAGGATTTGTCACTCCGATTGTCGGAGAGGTATCTCTGGGCCCACTCGGTAATGCACATCACTATAAGCCTTGCAAGCATTGTAACTAATGAGTTAGTTGTGGGATGGTGTATTACGGAACGAGTAAAGAGACTTGCCGGTAACGAGATTGAACTAGGTATTAAGATATCGACGATCGAATCTCGGGCAAGTAACATACCGATGATAAAGGGAACAACGTATGTTGTTATGTGGTTTGACCGATAAAGATCTTCGTAGAATATGTGGGAGCCAATATGAGCATCCAGATTCCGCTATTGGTTATTGACCAGAGACGTGTCTCGGTCATGTCTACATAGTTCTCGAACCCGTAGGGTCCGCACGCTTAAAGTTCGATGACGGTTATATTATGAGTTTATGCGTTTTGATGTACAGAAGGTAGTCCAGAGTCGCGGATGAGATCGGGGACATGACTAGGAGTCTCGAAATGGTCGATAGGTAAAGATCGCTATATTGGACGACTATATTCGGACTTCGGAAAGGTTCCGAGTGATTCGGGTATTTTGCGGAGTACCGTAGAGTTACGGGAATTCGTAGTGGGCCTTAATGGGCCATACGGGAAAGGAGAGAAAGGCATCAAAGGGTGGCCGCACCCCTCCCCATGGACTGGTCCGAATTGGACTAGGGAGGGGGCACCCCCTTCCTTCCTTCTCCTTCTCCCTTCCCTTTCTCCTACTCCAACTTGGAAGGGGGGAATCCTACTCCCGGTGGGAGTAGGACTCCCCTATGGCGCGCCCAAGAGAGGGCCGGCCCTCCCCTCCTCTACTCCTTTATATACGGGGGAGGGAGCACCCCATGGAGACACAAAAATCGATCCCTTGGATCTCTTAGCCGTGTGCGGTGCCCCCTCCACCATAATCCACCTCGATAATATCGTAGCGGTGCTTAGGCGAAGCCCTGCATCGGTAGAACATCATCATCGTCACCATGCCGTCGTGCTGACGGAACTCTCCCTCAAAGCTCGGCTGGATCAGAGTTCGAGGGACGTCATCGAGTTGAACGTGTGCTGAACTCGGAGGTGCCGTGCGTTCGGTACTTGATCGGTCAGATCATGAAGACGTACGACTACATCAAACGCGTTGTGCTAATGCTTCCGCTTTCGGTCTACAAGGGTACGTGGACACACTCTCCCCTCTCGTTGCTATGCATCACCATGATCCTGTGTGTGCGTAGGATTTTTTTTTGAAATTACTACGTTACCCAACAGTGGCATCAGAGCCTGGTTTTATGCGTAGATGTTATATGCATGAGTAGAACACAAGTGAGTTGTGGGCGATACAAGTCATACTGCTTACCATCATGTCATACTTTGGTTCGGCGGTATTGTTGGATGAAGCGGTCCGGACCGACCTTACGCGTACGCTTACGCGAGACTGGTTCTACCAACGTGCTTTGCGCATAGGTGGCTGGCGGGTGTCAGTTTCTCCAAACTTTAGTTGAACTGAGTGTGGCTACGCCTGGTCCTTGAGAAGGTTAAAACATCACTAACTTGACAAACTATCGTCGTGGTTTTGATGCGTAGGTAAGAACGATTCTTGCTCAGCCCATAGCAGCCACGTAAAACTTGCAACAACAAAGTAGAGGACGTCTAACTTGTTTTTGCAGGGCATGTTGTGATGTGATATGGTCAAGACGTGATGCTATATTTTATTGTATGAGATGATCATGTTTTGTAACCAAGTTATCGGCAACTGGCAGGAGCCATATGGTTGTCGCTTTATTGTATGCAATGCAATCGCCCTGTAATTGCTTTACTTTATCACTGAGCGGTAGCGATAGTCGTAGAAGCAATAGTCGGCAAGACAGCAACGATGCTACGATGGAGATAAGGGTGTCGCACCGGTGACAATGGTGGTCATGACGATGCTTCGGAGATGGAGATCACAAGCACAAGATGATGATGGCCATATCATATCACTTATATTGATTGCATGTGATGCTTATCCTTTATGCATCTTATTTTGCTTGATTGACGGTAGCATTATAAGATGATCTCTCACTAAATTTCAAGGTATAAGTGTTCTCCCTGAGTATGCACCGTTGCCAAAGTTCGTCGTGCCCAGACACCATGTGATGATCGAGTGTGATAAGCTCTACGTCCATCTACAACGGGTGCAAGCCAGTTTTGCACACGCAGAATACTCAGGTTAAACTTGACGAGCCTAGCATATGCAGATATGGCCTCGGAACACTGAGACCGAAAGGTCGAGCGTGAATCATATAGTAGATATGATCAACATTGTGATGTTCACCATTGAAAACTAATCCATTTCACGTGATGATCGGTTATGGTTTAGTTGATTTGGATCACGTGATCACTTAGATGATTAGAGGGATGTCTATCTAAGTGGGAGTTCTTAAAGTAATATGATTAATTGAACTTTAATTTATCATGAACTTAGTCCTGATAGTATTTTGCATGTCTATGTTGTTGTAGATCAATAGCTTGCATTATTGCTTCCCTATATTTTTATATATGTTCCTAGAGAAAACTATGTTGAAAAATGATAGTGGCAATGATACAGACTAGGTCCATGATCTGAGGTGTATCCTCATTGCTGCACAGAAGAATTATGTCCTTGATGCACCGCTAGGTGACAGACCTATTGCAGGAGCAGATGCAGACGTTATGAATGTTTGGCTAGCTCAATATGATGACTACCTGATAGTTTAGTGCACCATGCTTAACGGCTTAGAATAGGGACTTCAAAGACGTTTTGAACGTCATGGACCATATGAGATGTTCCAGGAGTTGAAGTTAATATTTCAAGCAAATACCCGAGTTGGGAGATATGAAGTCTCCAACAAGTTCTATAGCTAAAAGATGGAGTAGAGTTGCTCAACTAGTGAGCAAGTGCTTAGATTGTCTAAGTACTACAATCGCTTGAATCATGTGGGCGTTAATCTTCCAGATAAGATAGTGATTGGTAGAGTTCTCTAGTCACCATCACCAAGTTACTGGAACTTCATGATGAACTATAATGCAAGGGATGACAAAAATGATTCCCGAGCTCTTCGTGATGCTGAAATCGACGATGGTAGAAATCAAGAAAAGAGCATCAAGTGTTGATGATTGATAAGACCACTAGTTTCAAGAAAAGGGCAAAGGAAAAGAAAGGGAACTTCAAGTAGAATGGCAAGCAAGTTGTCACTCCCGTGAAGAAGCCCAAAGCTGGACCAAAGCCTGAAACTAAGTGCTTCTACTGCAAAGGAAATGGTCACTGGAAGCAGAAATGCCCTGAATATTTGGTGGATAAGAAGGATGGCAAAGTGAACAAGGGTATATTTGATATACAAGTTATTTATGTGTACCTTACTAGTGTTTATAGTAGGCCCTGAGTATTTGATACTTGTTCGGTTGCTAAGATTAGTAACTCGAAATAGGAGTTATAGAATAAACAGAGACTAGTTGAGGGTGAAGTAACGATGTGTGTTGGAAGTGGTTCCAAGATTGATATGATCATCATCGTACACTCCCTATAATTTCGAGATTAGTGTTGAACCTAAATAAATGTTATTTGGTGTTTGCGTTGAGCATAAATATGATTAGATCATGTTTATTGCGACACGATTATTCATCTAAGACAGAGAATAAATTTTTATTTTGTTTACACGAATAAAACCTTCTATGGTCATACACCCAATGTTGATGGTTTATTGAATCTTGATCATGGTGATACACATATAATATTGATGCCAAAAGATGCAAAGTTGATAATGATAGTGCAACATATTTGTGGCACTGCCGTTTGGGTCATATCAGTGTAAAGCGCATGAAGAAACTCCATAAAGATGGATTCTTTGAATCATTTGATTATGAATCATTTGATGCTTGCGAACCGTGCCTTATGGGCAAGATGACTAAAACTCCGTTCTCCGGAACAATGGAACAAGCTAGTGACTTATCAGAAATAATACATATTGATGTATGCGATCCAATGAGTATTGATGCTCGTGGCGGGTATCGTTATTTTCTGACCTTCACAAGATGATTTGAGCAGATATGAGTATATCTACTTAATGAAACACAAGTCTGAAACATTTGAAAAGTTCAAAGAATTTCAGAGTGAAGTGGAGAATCATCGTAACAAGGAAATAAAGTTTCTACGATCTGATCATGGAGGAGAATATTTGAGTTACGAGTTTGGCCTTCATATAAAACAATGCGGAATAGTTTCACAGTTCACACCACCTGGAACACCACAACATTATGGTGTGTCCGAATGTCATAACCGCACTTTATTGGATATTGTGCGACGTATGATGTCTCTTATCGGTTTACCACTATCGTTCTGGGGTTATGCATTAGAGACAGTTGCATTCACTTTAAATAGGGCACCATCGAAATCCATTGAGATGACGGCTTATGAACTATGGTCTGGCAAGAAACTAAAGTTGTCGTTTCTTAAGGTTTGGGGCTGCGATGCTTATGTGAAAAAGTTTCAACCTGATAAGCTCGAACCTAAATCGGAGAAGTGCGTCTTCATAGAATACCCAAAGGAAACTGTTGGGTAGACCTATTCGAAGGCAAGATATTCGTTGCTAAGATGGATCCTTTCTAGAGAAGGAGTTTCTATTGAAAGAAGTGAGTGGGAGGAAAGTAGAACTTGATGAGGTAATTGTACCTTCTCCCTTATTGGAAAGTAGTTCATCACAGAAGACAGTTCCAGTGATTCCTACACCAATTAGTGAGGAAGTTAATGATGATGATCATGAAACTTCAGATCAAGTTGCTACCGAACCTCGTAGGTCTTCCAGAATAAGATCCGCACCAGAGTGGTACGGTAATCTTGTTCTGGAAGTCATGTTACTAGACCATGATGAACCTACGAACTATGAGGAAGCGATGATGAGCCTAGATTCCGCGAAATGGCTTGAGGCCATGAAATCTGAGATGGGATCCATGTATGAGAACAAAGTGTGGAATTTGGTTGACTTGCTCGATGATCAGCAAGCCAAGTTAAATAAATGGATCTTCAAGAGGAAGATGGACACTGATAGTAGTGTTACTATCTACAAAGCTCGACTTGTTGCGAAAGGATTTTGACAAGTTCAAAGTGTTGAATACGATGAGATTTTCTCACTCGTAATGATGCTTAAGTCTGTCTGAATCATGTTAGCAATTGCCACATTTTATGAAATCTGGCAAATGGATGTCAAAATTGCATTCCTTAAATAGATATTTCTTAAAGAAGTGTTGTATATGATACAACCAAAAGGTTTTGTCAATCCTAAAGGTGCTAACAAAATGTGCAAGCTCCAGCGATCCATCAATGGACTGGTGCAAGCATCTCGGAGTTGGAATATACGCTTTGATGAATTGATCAAAGCATATGGTTTTATACAGACTTTTGGAAAGACCTGTATTTACAAGAAAGTGAGTGGGAGCACTACAGCCTTTCTGATAAGTATATGTGAATGACATATTGTTGATCAGAAATAATGTAGAACTTTCTAGAAAGCATAAAGGAGTGTTTGAAAGGAGTTTTTTAAAAGAAAGACCTCGGTGAAGCTGCTTGCATATTGAGCATCAAGATCTATTGAGATAGATCAAGACGCTTGATAAGATTTTTCAATGAGTACATACCTTGATAAGATTTTGAAGTAGTTCAAAATGGAACAGTCAAAGAAAGAGTTCTTGCCTGTGATGCAAAGGTGTGAAGTTGAGTAAGACTTAAAACCCAACCAAGGCAGAAAATAGAAAGAGAATGAAAAGGTCATTCTCTATGCCTCAGTCATAGGTTCTATAAAGTATGCTATGTTGTGTACCAAAATTGTTGTATACCTTGCTCTGAGTTTGGCAAAGGAATACAATTTTGATCTAAGAGTAGATCACTGGACAGCGGTCATGAATATCCTTAGTAAGGACCAAGGAGATGTTTCTCGATTATGGAGGTGATAAAAGAGTTCGTCGTAAAGAGTTACATCGATGCAAGCTTTTACACCGATCCAGATGACTCTAAGTCTCAATCTGGATACATATTGAAAGTGGGAGCAATTAGCTAGAGTAGCTCCGTGCAGAGCATTATAGACATAGAATATTTGCAAAATACATACGACTCTGAATGTGACAGACCCGTTGACTAAACTTCTCTCACAAGCAAAACATGATCATACCTTAGTACTCTTTGGGTGTTAATCACATAGCGATGTGAACTAGATTATTGACTCTAGTGAACCCTTCGAGTGTTGGTCACATGACGATGTGAACTATGGGTGTTAATCACATACTGATGTGAATATTGGTGTTGAATCACATGATGATGTGAACTAGATTATTGACTCTAGTGCAAGTGGGAGACTGAAGGAAATATGCCCTAGAGGCAATAATAAAGTTATTATTTATTTCCTTATTTCATGATAAATGTTTATTATTCATGCTAGAATTGTATTAACCGGAAACATGATACATGTGTGAATACATAGACAAACTGAGTGTCACTAGTATGCCTCTACTTGACTAGCTCATTAATCAGATATGGTTATGTTTCCTAGCCATGGACAAAGAGTTGTCATTTGATTAAGGGATCACTTCATTGGAGAATGATGTGATTGACTTGACCCATTCCGTTAGCTTACCACTTGATCGCTTAGTATGTTGATATTGCTTCCTTCATGACTTATACATGTTCCTATGACTATGAGATTATGCAACTCCCGTTTACCAGAGGAACACTTTGTGTGCTACCAAATGTCACAACGTAACTGGGTGATTATAAAGGTGCTCTACAGGTGTCTCTGAAGGTACTTGTTGGGTTGGCGTATTTCGAGATTAGGATTTGTCACTCCGATTGTCAGAGAGGTATCTCTGGGCAAACTCGGTAATGCACATCACTATAAGACTTACAAGCATTGTAACTAATGAGTTAGTTGTGGGATGGTGTATTACGGAACGAGTAAAGAGACTTGCCGGTAACAAGATTGAACTAGGTATTGAGATACCGACGATCGAATCTCGGGCAAGTAACATACCGATGACAAAGGGAACAACGTATGTTGTTATGTGGTTTGACCGATAAAGATCTTCGTAGAATATGTGGGAGCCAATATGAGCATCCAGATTCCGCTATTGGTTATTGACTAGAGACGTGTCTCGGTCATGTCTACATAGTTCTCGAACCCATAGGGTCTGCACGCTTAAAGTTCGATGATGGTTATATTATGAGTTTATGTGTTTTGATGTACCGAAGGTAGTCCAGAGTCCCGAATGAGATCGGGGACATGACTAGGAGTCTCGAAATGGTCAAAACGTAAAGATCGATATATTGTACGACTATATTCGGACTTCGGAAAGGTTCCGAGTGATTCGGGTATTTTGCGGAGTACCAGAGAGTTACGGGAATTCGTAGTGGGCCTTAATGGGCCATACGAGAAAGGAGAAAAAGGCCTCAAAAGGTGGCCGCACCCCTCCCCATGGACTGGTCCGAATTGGACTAGGGAGGGGGGCGTCCCCTTCCTTCCTTCTCCTTCTGCCTTCCCTTTCTCCTACTCCAACTTGGAAGGGGGGGGGGAATCCTACTCCCGGTGGGAGTAGGACTCACCTATGGTGCGCCCAAGAGAGGGCCGTCCCTCCCCTCCTCTACTCCTTTATATACGGGGGAGGGGGCACCCCATGGAGACACAACAATTGATCCCTTGGGTCTCTTAGCCGTGTGCGGTGCCCCCTCCACCATAATCCACCTCGATAATATCGTAGCAGTGCTTATGTGAAGCCCTGCGATGGTAAAACATCATCATCGTCACCACACCGTCGTGCTAACGGAACTCTCCCTCAAAGCTCGGCTGGATCGGAGTTCGAGGGACGTCATCGAGTTGAACGTGTGCTGAACTCAGAGGTGTCGTGCGTTCGGTACTTGATCAGTCAGATCGTGAAGACGTACGACTACATCAACCGCGGTGTGCTAATGCTTCTGCTTTCGGTCTACGAGGATACGTGGACACACTCTCCCCTCTCATTGCTATGCATCACCATGATCCTGTGTGTGCGTAGGATTTTTTTTGAAATTACTATGTTACCCAACAACCTTCTGTTCCCGTGAGATCCCATCTTGGGGCCTTTTCCAGCACCCTGCTAGAGGGGTTTTGATCATGGAGGGCATCTACATTAACTGTATTGCCCTTCCGATGAAGCGTGAGTAGTCCACCACAGACCTATGGGTCCATAGCTAGTACCTAGATGGCTTCTTCTATCTCTTTAATTCTCAATACCATGTTCTCCTCGATGTTCTTGAAGATCTCTCTGATGTAATCTTATTTTGTAGTGTGTTTGTCGAGATCTGATGGATTGCGGATTTATGATCAGCGTATCTATGAATATTATTTGAATCTCCTCTGAATTCTTATATGCATGATTTGGTATATTTGTATTTCTCTTCAAATTATCGATTTGGTTTGGCCAACTAGATTGGTTTTTCTTGCAATGGGAGAGGTGCTTAGCTTTGGGTTCAATCTTGTGTGATTTCACCCAGTGACAAAGTAGGGGTAGCGAGACACGTATTGCATTGTTGCCATCGAGGATAAAAGCATGGGGTTTACATTATTGCTTGAGTTTATTCCTCTACATCATGTCATCTTACTTAATGTGTTACTCTGTTATTTATGAACTTAATACTCTAGATGCATGCAGGAGTCGGTCGATGTGTGGAATAATAGTAGTAGATGCAGGCAGGAGTCGGTCTACTTGATACGGGCGTGATGTCTATATTGCATAATCATTGCCTTGGATATCATCATAACTTTTCCCTTTTCTATCGATTGCTCGACAGTAATTTGTTCACCCACCATATTATTTGCCTTCAAGAGAGCAGCCTCTAGTGAAACCTATGGGCCCCGGGTCTATTTTCCATCATATTAGTTTCCGATCTACTATTTTGCAATCTTTTACTTTCAGATCTATAAATCAAAAACCCAAAAATATTTTATCTTTTGTTTATCTATCTCTATGAGATCTCGCTTTTGCAAGTGACCGTGAAGGGATTGACACCCCATTTCTCGCGTTGGGTCCAAGTGTTTGATTGTTTGTGCAGGTATTGGTGATTTGCGCGTTCTTCTCCTACTGGATTGATACCTTGGTTCTCAAACTGAGGGAAATACTTATCTCTACCTTGCTGCATCACCCTTTCCTCTTCAAGGGAAAAACAACGGAAGCTCAAGAATTAGCACGACCCACTCTCCTGTAGCCCGTTGTACTCTCTACCTGATCATGGTGCTTTATGCTTCATACTATTATCCAATGATATGTTGCCATCCTATCATGCTTGAGTAGATTTTTGTTGTCCTATCAGTGATTGGTGAATTGCCATGATTGGTTTAATTTGCTTGTGGTTATTATGATGTACTTTAGTGCCCATCATACGAGCGCGCGTGTGGATCACACCATAGGGTTAATTCTATGTTGATAGGACTATGTATTCGAGGGCAAGGGTGACAGCAGCTTCAGCCTAGCATAGAAATTGATGCATACGAGATTGAAGGGGGACCAATATATCTTAATGATATGGTTGGGTTTTACCTTAATGAACATTATTAGTTGCGGATGCTTGCTAATAATTCCAATCATAAGTGCATAGAATTCCATGTAAAGGATGACATGCTAGCAGTGGCCTCTCCCACATAAAAACTTGCTATCGGTCTAGTAACATAGTCAATTGCTTAGGGACAATTCCGCAACTCCTACCACCACTTTTCCAGACTTGCTATACTAACTTAATTGTTTATTTATCTAAATAGTCCCTAGTTCTTACCTACATGCTCTTTATTATCTTGCAAAACTATCCCACAACACCTACAAAGTACTTCTAGTTTCATACTTGTTCTAGGTAAAGCGAACGTCAAACGTGTGTAGAGTTGTATCAGTGGTTGATAAAACTTGAGGGAATATTTGTTCTACCTTTTAGCTTCTCATTGGGTTTGACACTCTTACTTATCGAAAGAGGCTACAACTGATCCCCTATACTTAAGGGTTATCACTAGGCTATCTCGTTGGTCCCAATGGTTGACCACACCTGCCCTAGGTTTGCGGTAGTCGTTCCGCCTCATCATGGATGAGAAGCACCTCATGGTAGAGGTGGAGCTTGAGGCAGAACGAGCAGGCACTATCGCTCTCACCAAGCTCTGCGTCGACCCGGTCTTCATTGCTGAAAATCGCGCCATCTCGAGTCCATTAAGGATGAACAGGTGGTGTCAGGCTATCAATGAACCGTTGCACGATCTTCATCCATGATGGAGAGCAATAAGAGACCTTTGTGGATGAGGATGAGGACGATGAGGGCGAGCAGGTGCCTCCCACCACTGAGAAATTATGTAGGGCCTACTTTCTCTGCATGTTCCATAGTCCCTATCCTCCCCCACTGCCCAAGTACAACATGCTAGCCCATGAATCTTGTTTGACGCCTTACATGTTTCAAAAAAAGATTGTCATGGCATGCACAATGAGTGAATAATGTCAATAAACATGATGACATGCCCCATCTCTTGCCAAGTTGTTGTTGTGCCAATGGTAGCATCAATAAATGCATCAAAAGAAAAAGGCAGTTGCCCCCGCTTTGCCCCCAGGGGCGACACGGGCGGATCCTCAGTCTCGCCGCCACTAATACCACTCCAACGTATCTATAATTTTTAATTGTTCCATGCTATTATATTATCCATATTGGATGTTTTATATGCATTTATATGCTATTTTATATTATTTTTGGGACTAACCTATTAACCTAGAGCCCAGTACCAGTTTCTGTTTTCCCCTTGTTTTTGAGTTTTGCAGAAAAGGAATATCAAACGGAGTCCAAAGGAGCTAAAAATTTATGGTGATTTTTTATGGACCAAAAGAAGCCCCCGAAGCAAAATAGTTGGGCCAGAAGAGTCCCGAGTCAACGACAAGGGTGGAGGGCGCGCCCACCTCCCTAGGGCACCCCCTGCCTTGTCGCTGACTCATGGACCCCCCTAACGTGAAACCGGCGCAAAAAATTCCTATAAATCCATAAACCCCCAGAAAGAAAACTAGTTTGGGAGTTCCGCCTCCGCAAGCCTCTGTAGCCACGGAAAACCAATCAGGCGCCCGTTCCGGCACCCTGCCGGAGGGGGAATCCATCACCGGCGGCCATCTTCATCATCCTAGTGCTCTCCGTGACGAGGAGGGAGTAGTTCACCCTCAGGGCTGAGTGTATGTACCAGTAGATATGTGTTTGATCTCTCTCTCTCTCTCTCTCTCTCTCTCTCTCGTGTTCTTGATTTGGCACGATCTTGACGTACCGCGAGCTTTGTTATTATAGTTGGATCTTATGGTGTTCTTCCCTCTCTACCTTGTGATGAATTGAATCTCTTCCTTTGAGGTTTTGTTATGTCGGATTGAATCTTTGGATGTGAGAGCACTTGGTGTATGTCTTGCGATGGGATATCCGTGTTGACAATGGGATGTTCTATTGATCCACTTCATGTATATTTTGGTTATCAAATTGCGGATTCCTGTGGTGACATTGGGGTAATATATGCATAGGGGTTGGTACACGTTTTCATATTCCTTTCTCCGATAGAAATCTTGGGATACTTTTGAAGTTCTTTGTGTTGGATTGAATATTATGAATCTGAAGTTGTTTGATGCATATCATATAATTGACCCACGAATACGTGTGGTGACATTGGAGTATCTAGATGACATTAGGGTTGATTGATGTGTGTCATGTGGTGTTATTTTAGTATGAACTCTAGGGCTGTTTGTGGCACTTATAAGAATAGCCCAAAGATCGACCAGAAAGAATAACTTTGAGGTGGTTTCGTACCCTACAAGCAATTTCATCTTATGTTCTCCGTGATAGGAGCTTTGGAGTGATTCTTCGTTGCACGTTGAGGGATTGTCATATGATCTAATTATGTTATCATTGTTGAGAGAACTTGCACTAGTGAAAGTATGAACCCTAGGCCTTGTTTCCAAGCATTGCAATACCGTTTTTGCTCACTTTTATTACTAACCTTGCGGTTTTTTATTTTCATATTACAAAGACCTATATCTACCATCCATATTGCACTAGTATCACCATCTCTTCTCCGAACTAGTGCACATATACAATTTACCATTGTATTGGGTGTGTTGGGACACAAGAGACTCTCTGTTATTTGATTGCAGGGTTGTTTGAGAGAGACCATATTCATAATATGCCTCCCACGGATTGATAAACCTTAGGTAATCCTCTTGAGGGAAATTTGCTACTGTCCTACAAAACTCTGTGCTTGGAGGCCCAACACGAGTCTACAAGAAGTAGGTTGCGTAGTACTCCCTCCGTTCCTAAATATAAGTCTTTGGAGAGATTCCACTATGAACCACATACGAATGTATATAGATGCATTTTAGAGTGTAGATTCACTCATTTTGCTTCGTATGTAGTCCATAGTGAAATCTCTACAAAGACTTATATTTAGGAACGGAGGGAATAGACACCAAGCTCTTTTCTAGCGCCATTGCTAGGGAGGTGAGTGCTTGAAGGTATATCTTGAGATCTTGTAATCGAATCTTTTCGTTTCTTGTTTTATCACTAGTTTAATCTATAAAAGAAAACTAAAAAATTGAATTAAGGTTGCCTCACATGCTTCATCTTTTTAATGTCTTTCATGAAAATGATGGAATGGAAAATTGTGCTCAAGTGTTAGAGGAAGAAGTCAATAGATTGTTTGGCACTAAATCTTTGTATGATGAGCATGATTGCAATGTTGTTAGTATGAGTTCCTTGAATATCCATGATGCTAACGATATGCAAAGCTACAAGCTTGGGGATGCTATGTTTGATGAATATGATATTTTTAGTCCCCCAAGTTTTGATGAGAATATTTATTATGATGAAAGCATGACTCCTATTTATGATGATTATATTGATGAAAGTGGGTTTGGAAGAGTGTCAACTTTAGTAAGTAATGATCCCACTATTTTGGAGGGTGTTGAATCTTATTATAATGATAAAAGTGGATTTGGAGAGGCCATGACTTTATTTAGTGATGAATCCACTATTTCGGAAGAGGTTCCAATTGATTATGAGAACAAAAGTTGCTATATATGATGATTATTGTGATGACATGTATGCTATAAAGAATGATGATAATCATGAAACTTGTCATCTTGATTTTAATTTTCAATTGGATTATGCCTCACATGATAGTTATTTTGTTGAGTTTGCTCCCACTACTATTGATGAGAAGAAATTTGCTTATGTGGAGAGTAATAAAATATCTATGCTTGTAGATCATGAAAAGAATGATCTGTGTGGTGGTTATATTGTTGAGTTCATTCATGATGCCACTAAAAATTATTATGAGGGAGGAATATATGCTTGTAAGAATTGCGGTAATATCAACTTTCCTCTCTATGTGTTGAAATTCTTAAAGTTATGCTTGTTTTGCCTTCCTATGCTAGTTGATTCTTGCTCCCATAAATTGTTTGCTCACAAAATCCCTATGCATAGGAAGTGGGTGGGACTTAAATGTGCTAGTCATATGCTTCACGATGCTCCTGTTATGTTTCAATTCTTATCTTTCATGTGAGCATCATTGAAATAATCATGCCTAGCTAGAAAGGCATTAACAAAAAGCGCTTGTTGGGAGGCAACCCAATATTTACCCCTACTGTTTTTGTGTGTTCGTATGATTATGTTACTGTATTAATCATGTTTTATAGCTTTTGTTTCAATAAAGGGCCAAGTAAAGCCTTTGGGATAGTGTGGATGATAGTTGACTTGATTCTGTGCAAAAACAGAAACTTTTGCTCTCAGTCCAGGAATTTTGAAAATTCACTAGAATGTGCTTTTGATATGAATTTTCTACACATTAATGATATACAAATTTTCTATGTTGTTCTAATTTTTCAGAATCTTTGGAGATACAGAAGTATACGAAGTTTCCTGATTACTACAGACTGTTCTGTTTTAAACAGATTCTGTTTTCTATGTGTTGTTTGCTTATTTTGATGAATCTATGAGTAGTATCAGAGGGTATGAACCATGGATAAGTTGGAATACAGTATATATAACACCAATACGAATTTAGAATGAGTTCACAACAGTACCTAAGTGGTGATTTATTTTCTTATACTAACGGAGCTCATAAGATTTTCTGTTGAGTTTTGTGTTGTGAAGTTTTCAAGTTTTGGGTAAAGTTTCAATGGACTACGGAATAAGGAGTGGCAAGAGCCTAAGCTTGGGGATGTCCAAGGCACCCCAAGGTAATATTCAAGGAAGATCCAAGCAACTAAGCTTGGGGATGCCCCGGATGGCATCCCCTCTTTCGTCTTCGTTCATCGGTAACCTTACTTGAGGCTATATTTTTATCCACCACATGATATGTGTTTTGCTTGGAGCATCATTTTCTTTTGTTTATTTGCTTGTTGTTATTCAGAGACATGTTTTATATCTTTTAGTTCAATAAAAAGGTCAAGTATAGCCTTTACCATGCTTATTTTACAAGTCTATATGTTGCTGTTTGAAAATAGAAAGTTTGATGTTATGTTTTGAATATTGGTGAATAGTCAGAACATGATAAAATCTTGAAATTTTTACACAATAAGGTACAACAAATTTTCTAAATTGTGGTAATTTTTCAGAATTTTTTGGAGTTCGGGAAGTATGATTCCTCTTGCATTATTTATAGACTGTTCTGTTTAGACAGATTGATGTTATGTTTGCATTGTTTGCATATGTTTGCTTGTTAATTATTCTATTTGAGGATAGGAGTGTTGAATATGACGAGGCATTTAGTATGCAATGTCAAATTATAATTTTAGTGATTCTCTACAGTAGAAAATGATAAGGTTTTGCATTGATTTATACTAACTTATCTCACGAGTTCTTGTTGAGTTTTGTGTGTATGAAGTTTTTAAGATTTAGGAAAACCGTGATACAAGAGGAATTAAGGAGGCACAAGAGCTCAAGCTTGGGGATGCCCAAGGAATCCCTAGTTAATATTTCAAGAAGTCTCAAGCATCTAAGCTTGGGGATGCCCCGGTTGGCATCCCACCTTTCTTCTTCAACAATGATCGGTCAGTTTTGGTTGAGCCTAAGTTTTTGCTTCTTCACATGATATGTGCTATCCTTGCAATGTCATTTTATTTTGTTTTGCTTGATTTTTAAATAAAATACTTAAGATCTAAATTTTCTAAATGGGAGAGAGTCTTCACATAGCTAAATAATTGTTTGACTACTCATTGATCTTCACTTATATCTTTTTGGAGTAGTTTGTCATTTACTCTTGTGCTTCACCTATATCCTATGAGTAAATGGTTGAATGAATTAGATACCATAAATCTTAATTTATATATGTTTCATATGCTTATACCGTGGGGAGTAATGACTTCACTTATAAGAAGTAGAGGTGGTAAATTTATTGAAAGTTAGCAAACATAGTATTGGTCAATTGAACAATTCATCAAAGAATATTGAAGGAAGAGAGATTTCACATATAAATATACTATCTTGGACATCTTCTATGATTGTGAGCCCCATTAATTATTTTCAAACTTGATCAAATTAGTTGAAGTTGGACAAGGAAGACAACTTAATGAGTTATGTTTGGGTATTTTTGTATAGAAGTTATATTGCTATGGATCCTCCAACACGTGGTGCTTGATTTTTAGAATCTTTTGCTAGCCAAATTTTTTGTACTAAGTAGAGTTACTACTTGTGCATCCAAAAACCCTTAAACCAAGTTTCTTCCATGAGTGTCCACCATATCTACTTATATGCGGTATTTACCTACCGTTCCAAGTAAATTTGCATGTGCCAATCTCTAAACCTTCAAATAATAATATGTTTTGTATGCCCGAATTGCTCATGTATCGACTAGGGGCTGTCAGTATCTTCCATGATAGGTGGGTTATTCTCACGATGAGTGGACTCCGCTCATCATTCACAAGAAAATGGTTGGTAACTGGGATGCCCAGTTCCATGCTCAAATCAAATCAAATATAATTGCAAACAAAACTCCCCCAGTATTGTTGATAGTTGGACGATACCCATTGTTTTGGACCAGCCGTGGAATGTGCTTGTTGGTGGTGGGGGAGTAAAAACTTTACCATTCTGTTTGGGAACCGCCTATAATGTGTCTAGCATGGAAGATAACTCTTGGTCGTTATGTTGACAATGAAAGCATACCTCTCAAAATTGTTTTCATCTCTGTTTTAAAAGCTTCAAGCTCTGGCACCTCTACAAGTTCATGCTTCCCTCTATGAAGGGCCTATCTTTTACTTTTATGCAAGAGTTAGTGGTATTCCTTCTCATTCCAACCTACTCTTTAGTTGGCAAGCACCATGTGATGGGGAAAGATCTAAGCATATATGGCCATTCAAATATATTTGATCATGAATTATTATTGTTGACAATTATCTATATGATAAATAAGTTGGGAGGCGAAACATTAAGCCCCTATCTTTCTCTATGTTCAATGGATGCTATTTGTTCTAAAAATATGCTTTGAGTGGTAGCAACCATGGAAGACTATATAGTTGAGTATGTGGGATTTGCTAAATCAAAGCTCTTACATAGACCCTTCCTGAAAATAAGATGAATTGCAATTGTTTGATGACTGAGAGCATAATTTGTTAGTTTTCAAGAAAGTTTATGGTCTATGCTTTAACATGTGAATAGCTTGTTACTTGATCATGGGAAGCTTTATGCTATGAGCTACTGTTACGATATACAATGATGCTAGAAAAAGTGATTAAAATTATCTTTGATCAAACTTGTGCACTTGCTAGCATTCCATATGAAAAATTCTTTTTTTACCATTTACCTACTCGAGGACGAGCAGGAATTAAGCTTGGGGATGCTTGATACGTCTCCAACGTATCTATAATTTTTTATTGTTCCATGCTATTATATTATCCATCTTGGATGTTTTATATGCATTTATATGCTATTTTATATTATTTTCAAGACTAACCTATTAACCTAGAGCCTTGTGCCAGTTTATATTTTTTCCTTATTTTTGAGTTTTGCAGAAAAGGAATATCAAACGGAGTCCAAACGAGCTGAAAATTTATGGTAATTTTTTATGGACCAGAAGAAGCCCCCGAAGCAAAAGAGTTCGACCAGAAGTGTCCCGAGTCAATGACAAGGGTGGAGGGCATGCCCACCCCCCCCCTAGGGCACGCCCCCTTCCTTGTCGCTGACTCGTGGAGCCCCCCCCCCCCCCGATGTGAAACCGACGCCAAAAATTTCTATAAATCCAGAAACCCCCAGAAAGAAACCTAGATCAGGAGTTCGGCCGCTACAAGCCTATGTAGCCATGAAAAACCAACCAGGAGCCTGTTCCGGCACCCTGCCGGGGGGGGGGGGATCCAGCACCGATGGCCATCTTCATCATCCCGGTGCTCTCCATGACAAGGAGGGAGTAGCTCACCCTCGGGGCTGAGGGTATGTGCCAATAGCTATGTGTTTGATCTCTCTCTCTCTCTCGTGTTCTTGATTTGGCACGATCTTGATGTACCGCGAGCTTTGTTATTATAGTTGGATCTTATGGTGTTCTTCCCTCTCTACCTTGTGATGAATTGAATCTTTTCCTTTGAGGTTTTTTTATGTCGGATTGAATCTTTGGATGTGAGAGCACTTGATGTATGTCTTGCGATGGGATATCTGTGGTGACAATGGGATGTTCTGTTGATCCACTTGATGAATGTTTGGGTTAGCAACTTGTGGATTCCGATGGTGACATTGGGGTAATCTATGCATAGGGGTTGGTGATATGTCTCCAATGTATCTATAGTTTTTGATTGTTCCATGTTGTTATATTATCATTCTTGGATGTTTTACAATCATTTTATAGTAATTTTATATCTTTTTTTGGGTACTAACCCATTGACATAGTGCCCAGTGCCAGTTGATGTTTTCTTCTTGTTTTTACATCGCAGGAAATCAATACCAAAGGGAGTCCAAACACAGCGAAATTTTTGTGGATTTTTTCTGGACCAGAAGACACCGCATGGGCCAAGAAAGTACCTGAGGGGAGCTATGAGGGGAGCACAACCCACTAGGGCACGCCTGGGGTCCAGGCGCGCCCAGGTGGGTTGTGCCCACCTCGGTGGCCTCCCGCACCGCCTCTTTGCTCTATAAATACCCCAATATTCCAGAAACCCTAGGGGAGTCGATGAAAGTAAATTCCAGCCGCCGCAAGTTCTAGAAACACCAGATCCAATCTAAACACCATCATGGAGGGGTTCATCATGTCCATTGGTGCCTCTCCAATGATGCGTGAGTAGTTTTTTTGTAGACCTACGGGTCCGTAGTTATTAGCTAGATGGCTTCCTCTCTCTCTCTCCCTCTCTCTCTCTCTCTCTCTCTCTCTTGATTCTCAATATAATGGTCTCTTGGAGATCCATATGATGTAAGTCTTTTTGCGGTGTGTTTGTTGGGATCCGATGAACTTTGAGTTTATGATCAGATCTATGTTTTTATCCATGAAAGTTATTTCAGTCTTCTTTGATCTCTTATATGCATGATTGATTATAGCCTCATATTCCTTCTCTGATATTTGGGTTTTGTTTGGCAAACTTGATCTATTTATCTTGCAATGGGAAGAGGTGCTTTGTGATGGGTTCGATCTTACGGTGCTTGATCCCAGTGACAGAAGGGGAAACGACACGGATGTATCGTTGTTATTAAGGATAACAAGATGGGGTCTATTTCTACATAAATAGATCTTGTCTACATCATGTCATCATTCTTATTGCATTACTCTGTTTTTCCATGAACCTAATACATTAGATGCATGTTGGATAGTGGTCGATGTGTGGAGCAATAGTAGTAGATGCAGGTCGGTCTACTAATCTTGGACATGATGCCTATATAATGATCATTGCCTGGATATCGTCATGATTATTTGAAGTTCTACCAATTTCTCAATAGTAATTGTTTTCCCAACGTTTGCTATTTTTCTTGAGAGAAGCCAATAGTGAAACCTACGGCCCCCGGATCTCTTCTTTATCATGATTGCCTTTGCGATCTATTTTCCTTTGCTTTTATTTTCAGATCTATTAAACCAAAAATACAAAAATAACTTGATGCACTTTATTTTATCTGCGATCTATTTATCCTATCTATCACAACTTTATCACGTCTTCTCGCCAATTTATGGCACCGTTACCCGAAAGGGATTGACAACCCCTTTAACACGTCGGGTTGTGAGTATTTATTATTTGTGTGCAGGGGCTGTTTACGTTGTGTTGCTTGGTTCTCCTACTGGTTCAATAACTTTGGTCTCATCACTGAGGGAAATACCTACCATCATTGTGCTGCATCATCCCTTCCTCTTTGGGGAAAGATCGACGTAGTTCAAGCAGGCATCAAAAGGAATTTCTGGCGCCGTTGTCGGGGAGGATCATCAACATCAACCAGGTTCCTAATCAAAAAATCTCATCTCCTCACAATTTACATTATTTGCCATTTGCCTCTCGTTTTTCTCTCCCCCACTTCACAAAAATTTACCGTTTTATTCTCCCTCTTTTTCGTTCGCCGTTTTCTCCTCATATCTGTTTTTGTGTGCAATCTTGTTAACCACTTTTTGTCATTAAGGATAGTTCTTCCTCTATTGCATACACTCCCGAGAACGAGGTTCTTAACTTTAAACAAAGAGGAGGGGAGAATTTAAAAGATGCTTGGTATAGGATTTGCAATGCTCATAATATATCTATCCGTAAGCAATCTACCGTTGTTCTTCTTCGTTGTTTTTATGTGGGCGTCACCACTTGGTATAGATTCTTCCTTGATACGATTACCGGTGGAAATTTCTTGACGTGTCCTTCTCTTGGTGCTTTTAATGCTTTGGGAAATTTAGTGGGTTCACCACCTCTCATGATCAATGAAACAATTGTGACCCTCGAGCATGTTATGGAAAGACTAGATGCTATTGAAAAGAAAATGCTTACCAAAGAACATATTGAAAACTTGGATAGAAAAATGCAAAACTACGCTACTAAAATTGGGTCAAAAGCGTGAGAAATTTTAAAGTTGTTAGAAGAAAAGGGGACTGTAATTCATGAAAGAATTGAAGAAAGCCCGTCTAGGATTGATAAGTTGGAAGAAATCTTTAGTAATCTAATGAATTCCTCAACTTTATGCCGAGAAGTTTCGCTATTTTACTTGCCAATTCTCCAAATAAATCTGGTTGTGTGCTTGAAGAGTTGGGAACTAAAGATGACAAAACTTAGATCCTACGCATTATGCCTAGCTAGGGGCGTAAAATGATAGCGCTCGTTGGAAGGCAACCCAACTTGTATCTTTTTGATTTTTGGTTTTCTTGCTGTTCTAAATAAAATTCCAATTATGCCTCTCATTAAATGTCCTTTTGTGGTTTAAATAAGTGTTTCTGCCAAGCACGGCCTTTGGGATGATTTGGGTGTGAGTTGATTTGATCTTGCTGAAAAACAGAAACTTTTGCGCTCACAAAATTATTTTTCATTTTTATCAGAAGAGTTATTTTGGGTTGTTTCTTTTTGCAAAAGATTAATAAACAAATTATTCACGTCTTCCTAATTTTTTAGAACTTTTGGAGTTACAGAAGTATTCGAAATAGTCTAATTGCTACAGACTGTTCTGTTTTTGACAGATTCTGTTTTCCTTGCATTGTGTGCTTGTTTTGATGATTCGATGGTTTTCTTTGAAGAGTTTTTGCCATAGAAAAGTTGGAATATAGTAGATATAATGCAAAAATAAAATATGAATGGGTTGCAACAGTACTTATAGTAGTGGTTTGCTTTCTTATACTAACGGATCTCATGAAGGTTTTGTTGAGTTTTGTGTGATTGAAGTTTTCAAGTTTTGCGTGATCTTGCTGAAGGAAATATTCCCTAGAGGCAATAATAAAGTTATTATTTATTTCCTTAATTCATGATGAATGTTTATTATTCATGCTATAATTGTATTAACCGGAAACTTAGTACATGTGTGAATACATAGACAAAACATATAGTCCCCAGTATGACTCTACTTGACTAGCTCGTTAATCAAAGATGGTTATGTTTCCTAAGCATAGACATGTGTTGTAATTTGATGAACGGGGTCACATCATTAGGAGAATGATGTGATGGATATGACCCATCCGTTAGCTTAGCATTATGATTATGTTAGTTTCATTGCTACTGCTTTCTTCATGACTTCAAGTTCCTCAGACTGTGAGATTATGCAACTCCTGAATACCGGAGGAACACTTTGTGTGCTACCAAATGTCACAACGTAAATGGGTGATTATAAAGGTGCTCTACAGGTGTCTCCGAAGGTGTTTGTTGGGTTGGCATAGATCGTTGGCATAGATCGATATTAGGATTTGTCACTCCGTGTTTCAGAGAGGTATCTCTGGGCCCACTCGGTAATACTCATCACTATAAGCCTTGCAAGCATTGTGACTAGTGAGTTAATTGCGAAAACCTTTCAGGATGACGTTACTTATGTCCAACGGAAACCTTTCAGGATACCGTTCACACTAGGACACAATGTACAACCCCAGAATCTATTTGTGGAAGCAGTGCGCCATCCATGTTACTAGATGGTAGCAGTTCAGAGGCAACACCACCGGAGAGCAGTCTGGGCACATATATTATAGTGCTTGAGGCTCTACTAGAGGCAGAAAGAGATGGTGTGGCTGCCATGAATGAGGTAATCTTTATCTTGACGCTGGAAATTACGGAATTAGCGGCACGCATTATGCAAGCAACCCAAGAATTGGAGGAAGTAAGAATGTTGCATTTGAGAACGGAGGAGGTCCTGCTGTTTCTACTATTTGAAGCCCAAGGTAATCCCGGTTCTTATTTAGATACTAGTTGAAATTGTCATTAGATTATTGTACTTGCATGTTGTGTCATGTCTCCGAATGGATTATGTTGCAAGACCCCCTATGTTGTCCATGTGTTGTAATGATCCGGATTTTTTAGGTGAGGTAATCCTCAATACTTGTATGATTGAAATAAGGTGAACTGTTTTTCGTGTGAGCATATTGTATTGGATGAAATAATTGTTTGACTCAGAGTGTATCCAACCTACTGAATTCGAAGATCACGGCATTTCTAAATCATAATCATATATAAAGGTGGAATAAATCTTTGTTGTGGTTTTGAATAAATAAATACAAAACGTATAATTATCTATGGATATACGTAATCGAATACAAATTGGATTTGAATTTAGTTTGCCAGGGCCCAGGGCAAATGTGAATGCTAATTCTCCCAAGTTTTTAACGAAGCGGCTAAACACCCACTATAACTTGTGGGCTGCCCGAAGCAAGTGTTTGCGAGATGGAAATTACTGTCTACCCCTGACACCTGACATCCTTATCGACCGGATTTACACTACTGTCGATAGGGGTAGACTAGTAACTTCAATCAGACGCGACATGACGGCCTCTGAGCCCATTCAGACATGGTGGGCGCCAAACGTGGGCGGCAAAACACATTTGATTCAAGCTCGTCTGAAAGACATGTGTCTCTTCCTCCATTTCCCCATTCATACACGGTGGGCGGCAAAACAAACTCTCCTCGTCCGAAATTGATGTAGGCTAATATTTTAAATAGGGGCAGATGTGTAACTAACATCAGACGTGACACAACCGCCCTACCTGTCAGCCCCATTCATACACCGTGGGCGCCAACCGTGGGTGGCAAAACACCCTCTCCTCGCTCGAAATAGTTACCGGAAAACATTTGGGAGATGCGAGATTACCGTCCTATCCCCAACCGACGCGATGTCCGAAATTTTAAATGGGGGATAAGCTCGTAACTTTCCCCCATTTCAGAGAAGCGCGTCCCAAAGTTTGAGATCCCCCCTCCCCCCATTTCCCCATTCATACACCGTCGGAGGCACGACAACCTCCACACTGCGACCAACCTCCTCCGTCCACCACCCCATCCTCCACCTTGCCGGAGCCGCTACCCCTACCCCGTCGTCCACTGCAAGAGATGGACGTCTCTCATCCATGGCGCTGGACCAGGATCCTTTCATCGCCTCCTCTCGCTTCATCAGCGCCGTCGTCCACCTTGCCGTTGGCGCTCCTACGACCGCCTCGTCCACGGCAACAGGATATATCCCCCGACCCGGCTGTCTGCCGTCTAAAGTCTTCTTCCCCGCCACCGACAGCCATCGCACCCGCAACACCCTCAACGTATCAGCATAGGCCTACACAACATCGCAAGAGAGGTGGTACTCTTCCATATGTGCTTAAGTTATTGATCTCACCTGCAAAATAGATCGTAATTTGTTTACTGTACTTTCCTTGTCCGTATCAAATCGTAGTGGCTAGTTGAAAGCAAACATTGGTTGCGAAGTAGCTTTGCCCGGTTTGCACCTTTAGATCCGCCATAGCACGGGCACTATACTCGTAAAGCTTATGGTTTCCCCCCTTTATATTCACTACCATCATCGTAGGTGATTCGTGTCGTGCTAGCACGGCTCCTCAAGACCTCAACCCAAAGCTTACGTGTTGAAATACGAATCTGATATGATGCTCATATCACTAAAACAGAGAACGTTTAATTGGTCACCTAATGTTCCTATATTCGTTTCGAAAAGCATGTGCGCCACCCACTGGTCCAGCTAGTTCCACTTTCCTGATTTTCTCTTGATGCTTAGGGTTTTCCCCTTTTATCTACTATACTATGATCTGCGTAGGTGCTTTCTGTCATACTAGCATTACTCCACCCTTCAAGCTAAACAACACGCACTCAGAATTCGAAAGCTTAGTTGTTCAAATATGATTGTGATATGATACTGATATTAGTTAACCAACACATTTAATTGGTTAGCTAAAGGTCCCACTTGAGTTTCCAAATGCATGTCACGACATATAGAGAGACAACATAATTGCATTTCTGTCACTTGTTGACCGTACTTTCTTGTCCATACCAAATCTTAGTTGTTATTTCAAAGCAAACATTGGTTGCTAACTACCCTTTGCGCGGTTTGCAGCTTCAGATCTGCCATCCCACTGCCACGGTCAACACTGTACTCATCATGCTTATGTTTTCCCCATTTTATGATGACCACAATCAGCCTACGTGGTTCGTGTCGTAATAGCACTGCTCCACCCATCGAGCTAAACAAGCTTAGTTGTACAAATTCATATATGATATTATTGCTGATATTAGTAAAACTGAGAGATGTTTAATTGGTTAGATAAATGTTCCTACTTTAGTTTCTAAATGCATGTGAGCCACATATGGAGAGACCGGAAAGAATAGTATTTCTCTGTGCGCTCTGGTTCATCATGGGTGGCCAACCGACATTGTATTGAAAGACTTGTAATATCTTCAATCTGCTTGCTCTTCTACTCTTCTTTAAGATGATACTCTTCTCTTGCGGTCTACTGGTCAGGTCGAGTTGTTCTCCCTTAGTATATTTTGAATCTTTCAGGTCAGGTCGACTTGTTCTTCTTTACTATATGTTGAAGCTGTCATCTGCGAAGTGTCATCATTTCTGGAGCTCTGATATTTTGAGTAGTAGGCCACATTATATTAATGCACACAACAAATTACAGCATGCATGTCATCTTTTAAAAGAATTGCAGAGATAGCAGAAAGGGGTTTACAGGGAGGCAGTATTGGATTAGAATCACTTCTGCATTACAAAGAAAACCTCACTTGTTTTTATGTTTTCATGCATGTCAGATATTGAACATTATCAAAATGAATATGAGAATGGGCGCATGAGAGGAATATTGCGGAACAATCCATTGGCTAACAAACTTGGCATGGTGGAGGATGGCCTATCTTATTCACCCATCAAGGTGCTTGCTCTAACTTTGCAAAGTTGTATTGGTCGCACATATTTTGCATCTGACCTCTTGCATTACTTCCACTTTGTTACACCATCTGCTTAGTTTAAGCATCATATATGAGTATATGCCATACCTATCCATTTTCTGTACCTTTTCCATGTGTCGTCACGCTATGTTTTTCCAGTCAAATCTTGTTCTTTCGTAATAGATGTCCAAAAGGAAGAGGGTGAGTGTAGATCCTCAAGGAGTACAAACTAGGTATTTGGAGAAGGTAGTGATACCTGGTAAATCAGATAGATCAGCAGCCACAGAAAACACAGGCCCAACTGTACCACACTTTACCCCTACTCCAGTGGCCAAACCCCTATTAGAACTGCTGGGAGCCCAGCGTCAGGTACTGTCTATGATATCAATTCAAAATTTGTACTCTTAAATTTTTGCTTGTGCCTTACCTTCTCTCTTGTATGAAAACTAATTTCAGATGAATCTCCTTGCTCAAAGGATCATACAATCTCAAAACAATAATGGGCTCTGCATTGCTCTTGTGAGTACCTCTCTC
Organism: Triticum aestivum; assembly: GCF_018294505.1. Classification (NCBI taxonomy): domain Eukaryota; kingdom Viridiplantae; phylum Streptophyta; class Magnoliopsida; order Poales; family Poaceae; genus Triticum; species Triticum aestivum. The sequence goes on from NC_057807.1 coordinate 599,171,145, forward strand.
CCTTTTGCCTTGTAATGTTGTACTTAATTAATTGCTATTTGATTACGTATCATCAGTCTGCACCTGAGCCTCATTATCCTCTGTTTCTTCCAATATTATTTGATCTATATTTACTCTTTGCAAAATGTAGAATAATGGCAACGCTTATAAAGAATTTTCTTTGGGGAATTTATTGAATTATCCTTCCACCAACATGGAGAAGGGCTTTGTCCAGCCCGTGTTAACATGTAATGTAAGTTCATCCTTCTCAGGCCTTCAAACTTTGTTCTAGTATATATTTGGATAGGCATCATTTCCTCCACTGCTGTTTGCTTTGTTGTTTACATCTGGTTGGATGTTTGCAACAACTACCAGTTTCAAATTGTAGTTGTAAAAACATGTTCCTTATGCAGAACAGATCCATTTATTTGCTTATATAATTGTGAAACCTGTTACGTGTCTCCTTGTTTCTCTTTTAGATTCGTATCTCTTACGCCAGGCAGAAATTTAGGGAAGATAGTGAGCCAAACCATCTTGAGGACAGCGAGATGACCCCAAGGTCCTGTCTTGATGAAGACAGTGAGTTGAAGCTACTCACCAGCAGGTGTGAGACAACCTCTGTGCAGTTGCTGCCTCAATCAGTTCGACTTTTTCAGTCTCAACTTAAAGCGGAAAGGCTTGCTTCAACTCAGCTCCGACTTGAAGTCAAAGATGCAATGAAGATGTCAGAGGACTGCCATGCACACCATCATGCCTTAAATCTAGTGTTGATGCATCTATCGTTGACACAACTGAGGTCTACTCAGCTTCTTCAGCTGTTTGGGGGGGCCGACCTGGCCAGGCCTAGTGCCTTCTGAAGTGCTCTCAGTTTTGTATATTCTTTTGTCGGCGCATTTATTTGCACTGGTGGTGAATTTTGATGCCCAGTGGATGTAATATGTGTGATAGCCGTGATAGCCTAGCATAAGTTGCTTGCTTATTTATTTCCTTGTTGTCTTGTTTATTTGTTTGCTTGTAGTCATAGCAGTTCTTTTTCTGCGGTTTGCTAGTGGCTGCAATAACAGTGGGCCTTCTACAGGCCATAGAAACAGTGGGCCTTCTACGGGGCATAGAAATAATGGGCCTTCTATGGGCCATAGAAACAATGGGCCTTCTACGGGTCGTATCATCAATGGGCCTTCTACGGGCCGTATGATCGGTTGGCCAAACATGGGCCAATAACAGGCCGCAATATGTTCGTAAACGGGCTAGAGTTGGAATCATCCGTTCATGGGCCGACCATAACGGGCCATCGTTAATAGGCCGTATTTGATGACGATATGAAAACGGCCCAACATATTAACGGACCACAAACGGGCCGATTGTAACCACGGGCTGAATTTGGCCCACAAGCAGAAATTGATAGTAACGGGCCGTAAGTAAACGAATGCTGGAAATGAGCCCAAGAATAAATGGGCTCTAAGAAGGCCGAAAGATAACATGGACTAGAAACGACCCAATGGAATAATGGGCCGTTAATGGGTATAAAGTGATACATTGTTCATTACGGGCCAGTTTCACCATGGGCCGTTAATGGGTGTAAAGTGATACACTATTCATTACGGGCCAGTTTCACCACGGGCCGTTAATAGGTCAAGAGTTACATAGGGCCTCATATGGGCCGAAAGACGTCATGGGCCATACATGGGCCATAAGTGAAAACGGGCTGGAATCATATTGGATGGCCCAGATGACGCTACTGGGCCTAATTCGAATAGGGCGTAACGGGCCTTGGGTTAGCGGGCTGTAAATGGGCTATATGCGAACATGCCGTTAACAGGCTTTACATGGGCTGGCCCGCCATCTTTTGACCAAGTCAAATGGGCCGGCCTTTTCATAGGAATGGGCCTCTGTTGGGCCGTGCCACTTGTCGATGTATCATAGGCGCCTTTTGTCCAATGAGTGGATGACATCTGTCCCGATGATGAGCCGACACGTGTTTCCTCCAGCCAATGATGATTTTACATGTGGAAAATCCCCATTGGTCGGGGCTATTAACGGGTTATCGGATCCAAAACCCAACCCGATAGCTTAACAGTGTTCCATTACGGTGGATGCCACGTGTCGGTCACCCTTGACGAAAGCACTTCTGTGACGCGTGATTTATCGTCATGGAAGTGGACACTTCCGTGATGATAATTTTGGTAATGTCATGGAACACTTCTACGACAGCACAGGTATGACTATCTTGATTCTGTCATAAATTTGTCATGGATGTACATGCATGACAAAGAACCCGACCTACTGTGACAAACACGTATCATCACGGAAGTGTATTTTTTTGTAGTGTCTCCCTCTTCCTTCTTCTCCTACTCCAACTAGGGAAGGGGGAGACCTACTCCTACTGGGAGTAGGACTCCCCCCCTTGGGGGCGCCATAGAGGGCCGGCCCTCCCCCTCCTCCACTCCTTTATATACGGGGGAGGGGGCACCCCAAAGGACACACAAGTTGACAATTGTTTTAGCCATGTGCGGTGCCCCCTCCATAGATTTCCACCTCGGTCATATCGTCGTAGTGCTTAGGCGAAGCCCTGCGCCGGTAACTTCACCATCACCGTCACCACGTCGTCGTGCTAACGAAACTATCCCTCGACCTCAGCTGGATCTAGAGTTCATGGGACGTCATCAAGCTGAACGTGTGCAGATCACGGAGGTGCCGTACCTTCAGTGGTAGGATCGGTCGGATCATGAAGACGTACGACTACATCAACCGCGTTGTCATAACGCTTCCGCTTTCGATCTACGAGAGTACGTAGACAACACTCTTCCCTCTCATTGCTATGCATCACCTAGAGATAGATCTTGCGTGATCATAGGATTTTTTTTGAAATTACCGTGTTCCCCAATAGTGGCATCCGAGCCAGGTCTATGCGTAGATGTTATATTTACGAGTAGAACACAAAGAATTGTGGGCGATAATAGTCATACTGCTTACTAGCATGTCATACTTTGATTCGGCGGTATTGTTGGATGAACCGGCTCAGACCGACATTACGCGTACGCTTACGTGAGACTGGTTCTACCGACGTGCTTTGCACATAGGTGGTTGGTGAGTGTCTGTTTCTCCAACTTTAGTTGAATCGAGTGTGGCTACGCCTGGTCCTTGTTGAAGGTTAAGACGACACACTTGACGAAAAATCATTGTGGTTTTGATGCGTAGGTAAGAACCGTTCTTGCTAGAATCCCGTAGCAGCCACGTAAAACTTGCAACAACAAAGTAGAGGACGCCTAACTTGTTTTTGCAGGGCTTGCTGTGATGTGATATGGTCAAGGCATGATGTGATATAAATTGGTGTATGAGATGATCATGTTTTGTAACAAAGTTATCGGCAACTGGCAGGAATCATATGGTTGTTGCTTTATTGTATGCAATGCAATCGCCATGTAATTGTTTTACTTTATCACTAAGCGGTAGCGATAGTCGTAGTAACAATAGTTGCCGAGACGACAACGGTGCTACGATGGAGATCAAGGTGTCGCGTGATACGTCTCCAATGTATCTATAATTTTTGATTGTTCCATGCTATTATATTACCCATTTTGGATGTTTATGGGCTTTACTATACACTTTTATATCATTTTTGGGACTAACCTACTAATCGGAGGCCCAACCCGAATTGCTGTTTTTTTGCCTATTTCAGTGTTTCGCAGAAAAGGAATATCAAATGGAGTCCAAACGGAATGAAACCTTCGGGAGTGATCTTTTTGGAACAAACGCAATCCAGGAGACTTGGAGTGGACGTCAAGTAGCAAACGAGGCGGCCACGAGGGTGCCCGGCGCACCCTAGAGGGGTGGGCACGCCCCCAACCCTCGTGGGCCCTTCATGGCTCAACCGACCTACTTCTTCCTCCTATATATATCCACATACCCTGAAACCATCCGGGAGCACCACGAAAAACTATTTCCACCGCCGCAACCTTCTGTATCCGCGAGATCCCATCTTGGAGCCTTCGCCGGCGCTCCGCTGGAGGGGAAATCGACCATAGAGGGCCTCTCCATCATCACCAAGGCCTCTCCAATGAGTTGCGAGTAGTTTACCACACACCTTCTCCATAGTTATTAGCTAGATGGCTTCTTCTCTCTCTTTGAATCTCAATACAAAGTTCTCCTCGATCTTCTTGGAGATCTATCTGATGTAACTCTTTTTGCGGTGTGTTTGTCGAGATCCGATGAATTGTGTGTTTATGATCAAGTTTATCTATGAGAAATATTTGAATCTCCTCTGAATTCTTTTATGTATGATTGGTTATCTTTGCAAGTCTCTTTGAATTATCAGTTTGGTTTACCTACTAGATTGATCTTTCTTGCAATGGGAGAAGTGCTTAGCTTTGGGTTCAACCTTGCGGTGTCCTTTCCTAATGACAACAGGGGCAGCAAGGCACGTATTGTATTGTTGCCATCGAGGATAAAAAGATGGGGTTTATATTACATTGCTTGAGTTTATCCCTCTACATCATGTCATCTTTCTTAATGCATTACTCTATTCTTATGAACTTAATACTCTAGATGCAGGCAGGAGTCGGTCGATGTGTGGAGTAATAGTAGTAGATGCAGGCAGGAGTCGGTCTACTTGTTGCGGACGTGATGCATATATACATGGTCATGCCTAGATATTCTCATAACTAAGCACTTTTCTATCAATTGCTCGACAGTAATTTGTTCACCCACCGTAATACTTATGCTATCTTGAGAGAAGCCACTAGTGAAACCTATGGCCCCCGGATCTATTCTCTATCATATAAGTTTCGAATCTACTTTATTTTGCAATCTTTACTTTTCAATCTATATCATAAAAATACCAAAAATATTTATCTTATCATATTATCTCTATCAGATCTCACTTTTGCAAATGGCCGTGAATGGATTGACAACCCCTTTATCGCGTTGGTTGCGAGGTTCTTGTTTGTTTGTGTAGGTACGAGGGACTTGCATGGAGTCTCCTACTGGATTGATACCTTGGTTCTCAAAAACTGAGGGAAATACTTATGCTACTTTGCTGCATCACCCTTTCCTCTTCAAGGGAAAAACCAACGCATGCTCAAGAGGTAGCAAGAAGGATTTATGGCGCCATTGCCGGGGAGATCTTCGCTCAAGTCAAGAGATACCAAGTACCCATCACAAACTCATCTCCCTCGCATTACAATTTTTGTCATTTGCCTCTCGTTTTCCTCTCCCCACTTCACCCTTACCGGTTTATTCGCCCTCTCTTTTCCATTAGCCTCTTTTTCGCTTGCCTCTTGTGTGCTTGTGTGTTGGATTGCTTGTCACGGTGGCTCAAGATAATACTAAATTGTGTGATTTTTCTAATACCAATAATAATGATTTCCTTAGCACTCTGATTGCTCCTCTTAATGATGTTGAATCTTGTGAAATCAATGCTGCCTTGTTGAATCTTGTTATGAAAGATCAATTCTCTGGCCTTCCTAGTGAAGATGCCGCTACTCATCTAAACAATTTTGTCTAGTTGTGCGATATGCAAAAGAAGAAAGACATGGATAATGATATTGTTAAATTGAAGTTATTTCCATTTTTGCTTAGAGATCATGCTAAAACTTGGTTTTCTTCTTTGCCTAAAAATAGTATTGACTCATGGAATAAGTGTAAAGATGCTTTTCTCTCTAAGTATTTTCCTCCCGCTAAAATCATCTCTCTTAGAAACGATATTATGAATTTTAAGCAACCTGAGCATGAGCATGTTGCACAATCTTGGGAGAGGATGAAATTAATTATTCGTAATTGCCCTACACATGGTTTGAATTTATGGATGATTATACAAAAAATTTATGCCGGATTGAATTTTGCTTCTAGAAATCTTTTAGATTCGACCGCGGGAGGCACTTTTATGGAAATCACTTTAGGAGAATCTACTAAAATCCTAGATAATATTATGGTTAATTATTCTCAATGGCATACCGAAAGATCTACTAGTAAAAAGTGCATGCGATAGAAGAGATTAATGTTTTGGGTGGAAAGATGGATGAACTTATGAAGTTTTTTGCTACTAAGAGTGCTCCCATTGATCCTAATGATATGCCTTTGTCTACTTTGATTGAGAATACTAATGAATCTATGGATGTGAATTTTGTTGGTAGGAATAAATTTGGTAACAATGCTTATAGAGGAAGCTTTAATCCTAGGCCATTTCCTAGTAATTCCTCTAATAATTATGGTAATTCCTACAACAATTCTTATGGAAATTTTAATAAGATGCCCTCTAATTTTGAGAATAGTGTTAAAGAATTTATGATCTCTCAAAAGAATTTTAATGCTTTGCTTGAAGAAAAATTGCTTAAAGTTGATGAATTGGCTAGGAACATGGATAGAATTTTTCTTGATGTTGATTCTTTGAAACTTAGATCTATTCCACTTAAGCATGATATCAATGAGTCTCTCAAAGCCATGAGAATTTCCATTGATGAGTGCAAAGAAAGAACCGCTAGAATGCGTGCTAAGAAAGATTGCTTTGTAAGAGTGTGTTCTTCTAATTTTCATGATAATAACGATGAAGATCTAAAAGTTATTGATGTGTCTCCTATTAAATCCTTGTTTTGCAATATGAACCTTAATAATGATGGGATTGGAGATGAGTCAACTTTAGTTAAAAAGCGTCCCAATGATTTGGAGTCTTTTGATCTTGATGCTAAAATTGGTAAAAGTGGGATTGGAGAGATTAAAACTTTACATAGCAATGAACCTACTACTTTGGATTTCAAGGAATTTAATTATTATAATTGTTCTTTAATAGATTGTATTTCCTTGTTGCAATCCGTGTTGAATTCTCCTCATGCTTATAGTCAAAATAAAGCTTTTACTAAACATATCGTTGATGCTTTAATGAAATCTTATGAGGGAAAACTTGAATTAGAGGTTTCTATCCCTAGAATACTTTATGATGAGTGGGAACCTACTACTAAAATTAAAATAAAATATCATGAATGCTATGCTTTGTGTGATTTGGGTGCTAGTGTTTCTACGATTCCAAAAATTTATGTGATGTGCTAGGTTTCCGTAAATTTGATGATTGCTCATTCAACTTGCACCTTGCGGATTCCACTATTAAGAAACCTATGGGAAGGATTAATTATGTTCTTATTGTTGCAAATAGGAATTATGTGCCCGTGGATTTTATCGTTCTTGATATAGATTGCAATCTTTCTTGTCCTATTATTCTTGGTAGACCTTTCCTTAGAATGATTGGTGCAATTATTGATATGAAGGAAGGAGATATTAGATTCCAATTTCCATTAAGGAAAGGCATGGAACACTTTCCTAGAAAGAAAATTAAATTACCTTATGAATCTATTGTGAGAGCCACTTATGAATTGAATGCCAAAATGGCAACACTTAGATCTATCTTTGCTTTTATGCCTAGCTAAGGGCGTTAAACGATAGCGCTTGTTGGGAGGCAACCCAATTTTATTTTTGTTCCTTGCTTTTTGCTCCTGTTTAGTAATAAATAATTCATATAACCTCTGGTTAGATGTGGTTTTATGTTTTAATTAGTGTTTGTGCCAAGTAAAACCTATAGGATCATCTTGGGTGAAAGTTAATTTGATTCTGCTGAAAAACAGAAAGTTTTGCGCTCACGAGAAAAAATCTAATAAATCACGGAAACACGATTTTGAGTTGATTATTTTTTCAATAGATCAATATACAAATTACCTAGGACTTCCTATTTTGGTAGGATTTTTAGGGTTCCAGAAGTATTCGAAAGTTACAGATTGCTATAGACTGTTCTGTTTTTGACATATTCTGTTTTTCGTGTGTTGTTTGCTTATTTTGATGCATCTATGGTTAGTATCAGGAGGTATGAAGCATAGAGAAGTTGGAATACAGTAGGTTTAACACCAATATAAATAAATAATGAGTTCATTACAGTACCTTAAGTGGTGGTTTTTCTTTCTTGCACTAACGGAGCTCATGAGATCTCATGTTGAGTTTTGTGTTGTGAAGTTTTCAAGTTTTGGGTAAAGATTTGATGGACTATGGAATAAGAAGTGGCAAGAACCTAATCTTGGGGATGCCCATGGCACCCCAAGATAATTCAAGTACAACAAAAAGCCTAACCTTGGGGATGCCCCGAAGGCATCCCCTCTTTCGTCTTCGTCTATCGATAACTTTACTTGGAGCTATATTTTTATTTACCGCATGATATGTGTTCTGCTGGGAGCGTATTGTATGATATGAGTCTTTGCCTTTTAGTTTACGACAATCATACTTGCTGTACACACCTTTTGGGAGAGACACACATGATTCGGAATTTATTAGAATACTCTATGTGCTTCACTTATATCTTTTGAGCTAGACAGTTTTGCTCTAGTGCTTCACTTATACCTTTTTAGAGCACGGCGGTGGTTTTATTTTGTAGAAACTATTGATCTCTCATGATTCACTTGTATTATTTTGAGAGTCTTTTAAGAACAGCATGGTATTTGCTATGGCTAAAAATTGGTCCTAATGTGACGAGCATCCAAGTTGGGAATAATAAAAACTATCATAGGAAGTGAATTGGATGCTATGATCAATTTAATGCTTGATAATTGTTTTGAGATATAAAGGTGGTAATATTAGAGTCATGCTGGTTGGGTAATTATGAAATTGAGGAATACTTGTGTTGAAGTTGGCAAATCCCGTAGCATGCATGTATGGTAAAAGTTGTGTAACAAATTTATTGCATGGGGTGCTCTTTTGATTGCCTTCCTTATGTGTGGAGGTCGGGGGTGCGCGGTGGTTAACTCCTACCAACCTCCCCCCCTAGGATCATGCGTAGTAGTACTTTGCTTCGAGGGCTAAGAAAACTTTTGCAATAAGTATATGAGTTCTTTATGACTAATGTGAGTCCATGGATTATACGCACTCTTACCCTTCCATCATTGCTAGCCTCTTCAATACCGTGCATTGCCCTTTCTCACCTTGAGATTTGGTGCAAACTTCACTGGTGCATCCAAACCCTGTGATATGATACGCTCTATCACACATAAACCTCTTTATATCTTCCTCAAAACAGCCACCATACCTACCTATTATGGCATTTCCATAGCCATTCCGAGATATATTGCCATGCAACTTTCCACCGTTCCATTTATCATGACACGTATCATCATTGTCATATTGCCTTGCATGATCATGTAGTTGACATCGTATTTGTGGCAAAACCACCGTGCATAATTTTTCATACATGTCACTCTTGAGTCATTGCCCATCCCGGTACACCGCCGAAGGCATTCATATAGAGTCATATCTTGTTCTAGTTTCGAGTTGTAATTCATGTGTTGTAAATAAATAGAAGTGTGATGATCATCATTATTAGAGCATTGTCCCTTACAAAAAAGAAAAAAAAGAAGGGCCAAAAAAGGAAAAAAAAGGGGGACAATGTTACTATCCTTTTCCACACTGGTGCTTCAAAGTAGCACCATGTTCTTCATATAGAGAGTCTCTTATGTTGTCACTTTCATATACTAGTGGGAATTTTTCATTATAGAACTTTTGGCTTGTATATTCCAACGATGGGCTTCCTCAAAATGCCCTAGGTCTTCATGAGCAAGCAAGTTGGATGCACACCCACTTAGTTTCTTTTGTTGAGCTTTCATACATTTATAGCTCTAGTGCATCTGTTGCATGGCAATCTCTACTCCTCATGTTGACATCAATTGATGGACATCTCCATAGCCCATTGATTAGCCTCGTCAATGTGAGACTTTCTCTTTTTTGTCTTCTCCACACAACCTCCATCATCATATTCCATTCCACCCATAGTGCTATATCCATGGCTCACGCTCATGTATTGCGTGAGAGTTGAAAAAGGCTGAAGCGCGTTAAAAAGTATGAACCAATTGCTTGGCTGAAATCGGGGTTGTTCTTGATGGGAGTATTTTGTGTGATGAAAATGAAACATAGCCTAACGATATGATTTTGTAGGGATGAACTTTCTTTAGCCATGTTATTTCGAGAAGACATGATTGCTTAGTTAGTATGCTTGAAGTATTACTATTTCTTATGTCAATACGAACTGTTATTTTGAATCATTTGGATCTGAACATTCATGCCACAATTAAGAAAATTACATTAAGAAATGTGCTAGGTAGCATTCCACATCAAAAATTCTGTTTTGATCATTTACCTACTCAAGGAGGAGTAGGAATTAAGCTTGGGGATGCTTGATACGTCTCCAACGTATCTATAATTTTTGATTGTTCCATGCTATTATATTACCTATTTTGGATGTTTATGATACACTTTTATATCATTTTTGGGACTAACCTACTAACCGGAGGCCCAGCCCGAATTGCTGTTTTTTTGCCTATTTCAGTGTTTCGTAGAAAAGGAATATCAATCGGAGTCCAAACAGAATGAAACTTTCGGGAGTGATCTTTTTGGAACAAACACAATCCAGGAGACTTGGAGTGGACGTCAAGCAGCAAACGAGGCAGACACGAGGGTGCCCGGTGCGCCTTAGGGGGGTGGGCGTGCCCCCACCCTCGTGGGCCCCTCGTGGCTCAGCCGACCTACTTCTTCCTCCTATATATATCCACGTACCCTGAAACCATCCGGGAGCACCACGAAAAACTATTTCCACCACCACAACCTTCTATATCCGCGAGATCCCATCTTGGAGCTTTCGACGGTGTTCCGTCGGAGGGGGAATCAACCACAGAGGGCCTCTCCATCATCACCAAGGCCTCTCCGATGAGTTGTGAGTAGTTTACCATAGACCTTCGGGTCCATAGTTATTAGCTAGATGGCTTCTTCTCTCTATTTGAATCTCAATACAAATTTCTCCTCGACCTTCTTAGAGATCTATTCGATGTAACTCTTTTTGCGGTGTATTTGTCGAGATCCGATAAATTGTGGGTTTACTATCAAGTTTATCTATGAGAAATATTTGAATCTCCTCTGAATTCTTTTATGCATGATTGGTTATCTTTGCAAGTCTCTTCGAATTATCAGTTTGGTTTACCTACTAGATTGATCTTTCTTGCAACGGGAGAAGTGCTTAGCTTTGGGTTCAATCTTGCGGTGTCTGAGGGAGTCCCGGATTAGGGGGTGTCTGGATTGTCGGACTATGACCTTTGGCTAGACTCCTGGACTATGAAGATACAAGATTGAAGACTTCGTCCCGTGTCCGGATGGGACTTTCCTTGGCGTGGAAGGCAAGCTTGGCGATACGGATATGTAGATATCCTCCCATTGTAACCGACTCTGTGTAACCCTAGCCCTCTCCGGTGTCTATATAAACCGGAGGGTTTTAGTCCGTGGGACGAACAACAATCATACCATAGGCTAGCTTCTAGGGTTTAGCCTCTCTGATCTCGTAGTAGATCTACTCTTGTACTACCCATATCATCAATATTAATCAAGCAGGAGTAGGGTTTTACCTCCACCGAGCGGGCCCGAACCTGGGTAAAAACATCATGTCCCTTGTCTCCTGTTACCATCCGCCTAGACGCATAGTTCGGGACCCCCTACCCGAGATCCGCCGGTTTTGACATCGACATTGGTGCTTTCATTGAGAGTTCTGTTGTGCCGTCTCCATCAGGAAGGATGCCTCATCCCGTCTTTAAAGACGGCGCTGTCGCTAAAGGAGCTTTGGCTATCGGCCAAACTCTCCGGCTAGGCGGTTTTCTTATGACCGCCTGTTCGGCCGCCGCGCCGACATGACTTCTCGGGTCATCGAAAGCAATCTCCACGTCAACTCGGAACTCGCCGAGCAGTTAGATCCGATGGAGCTCTTTTCCTTAAACGAGCTCTTGGATCGCATCGCCGCCCTGGGAGTCGCTACAGACTACGATCAGATTGGGCTTAAACCCGATCTAAGAGAGATTAACTCTCCCCAGGTCACCCACCATGTCGCAGTGGTGGAGGAACAACGCGTCAAGTCTTCATCTATCTTAAGGACTAGTTATGTCCGGATTCCCGACCCCTCCAAGCCGGATACCCGCGGAGGGGAGGACGTCACTCAAGCCCTGAACCTAAAGTCAGGCAGCGGGCTAGATTCATTGGACAACATCCAAGAACCCAAGCTTCCGAGTTCGGAAACTCCTTGGCCCCTGAGTCTCAGATTGGGCGAGGTTCCGGATTTAATTCCACCCGCCCACCCAAATATAAGGGATCTATCCCAAATTCGGCAAGCGCCCGCAGAAATAGTACACCATTACTGGGCCAGATTCCTCCTGGTTATGAACATGATAAAGGACTTCCGCGAGGAGGATGCAATTTCATTCTTCTGCAATAATTGCACGGACAACGGAATCCTCAACGCCGTAAGTCGCCGTGAAATTACACGCTTCGCCGACTTGGCATCCATAGTATGAAAGTACTGTGCGATGGAAAGCGCCTGGAAAACCGAAATAAAATTTTGGGACAATCCGGCCCTGAATACAACCCCAGTCCGAAATAAAAGGGTGCATTATCACCAGGCACCTGGGTTAAACACCAAAAAGCAAAAACCCTCTATAGGGCATGGAACCGTACTGGAGGGATGGCTCAATGGACCTTGTAAAATTCATAGTACATAGGGCACCACACAAACTCATAGCCTTAGAGCATGTTGGATACTCCGGCAGGTGGCCAGGAGTGGCGAGGAGCTTCTAACTCCAAAATTCACAGAGCACCGGCCCAGGGATACCAGTACAGTATTAACAGTCTTTGAGACTTTCGCATCAAATAATATGCGGAAACGAACACTCCGCAACCTTGCCGAAGTCTACCAAGTAGCAATAATAAACCCATGGAGTGACACAGATATTACCTTTAATGCCAGTGATGAACCTAAATTCCGAACAGCCCGAGCACCACGCATTGGTCCTCAGTCCAATAGTGGACGGCTTTCGCCTTACCAAGGTACTCATGGACGGTGGCAGCGGATTGAACCTCATTTATGAGGAAACCCTTCAAAAAATGGAAATAGACTGGAGCCGCATTGAGCGAAGCAACACAACCTTTAGAGGAATAATCCCCGGTCGGGAAGCGTGCTGTACAGGAAAAAATCACACTGGATGTGGTGTTCGGCATGCCGGATAATTACCGGTCCGAGGAGGTCACGTTTCAAGTGGCCCCGTTCAGCAGCGGGTACCACGCTCTATTAGGGCGAGAGGTTCACAATTTTTCAAGCTATACCCCATTACGGGTACATGAAACTCAAAATGCCCGGACCCAACGGAATCATCACTCTTGCTAGCGACCCGGACATAGCACTCCACGTCAAAAATAAGACAGCCGCACTGGCCCTTGAGGCACTATCCGAAGCCCTGGCGGCCGAGGAACTGACTGCGCTGCGCTCCATGGTGAACAGGGATGATGTGATACTCGATAAGAGATCCAAGTCCACCTTCTTTAAACCGGCGGACGAAATAGTAAAATTCCAAGTCCATCCAATGGACCCTACAAAAACGGCCTCCATCGGGGCACACTTAAACCCTGATGTAGACACCGCACTACGAGAATTCCTACGCGAAAATTGGGACATTTTTGCAGGCTCTTCGGCGTTTCTCCGAACCTAAGAGACAAGCCATGGGAGAGGAGCTAGACAAACTACTGGAGGCCAGATTCATCAGAGATATAAAACATCCGGACTAGCTAGCAAACCTGGTGATGGTACCAAAGAAGGACAAATCCTGGCGCCTCTGCGTCGATTTCAAGGACCTCAACAAGACTTGCCCAAAGGATCCCTTCACCCTCCCCCGCATCGATCAAATTATCAACGCTACCGCAGGACAGATTCATTGTTTCCTCGACGCATACTCCGGCTACCATCAAATTAAGATGGCAGAGCCAGACCAAGCCGCAACGGCATTCATCACCCCATACGGCCCATTCTACTTCAACAAAATGCCCTTCGGGCTCAAAAACACCGGCGCAACATATCAGCGCATGATTCAGACATGTCTGGCAAACCAGATCGGCAAAATAGTAGAAGCGTACATAGACGACGTGGTCATCAAAACCAAGCATGTCGAAACTCTAGTAGATGACTTGAGGCTCACATTCGATAACCTCCGAACATATGACATCAAGCTCAACCCGGAAAAATACGTTTTCGGCGTACCAGCCAGAAAGCTCTTGGGCTTCATTGTATCCGGTAGAGGAATTGAAGCAAACCCAGCCAAGATCCGAGCTCTGTCACAATTGGATATTCCAAAGGACCTCAAACAAATACAAAAATTGACTGGATGCGTGGCGGCTCTAAGCCGCTTTATCTCCCGCTTGGGAGAAAAGGCATTACCCCTTTATTGCCTCCTCTGGTGCACCGAACACGACGGATGCCGCCACGGTCGGACTCGAAGAAATAAAAGCCACATTGGAAACAAACCCGGTCCTGGCCGCGCCCAACATCGGCGATCCAATGCTATTATACATTGCGGCAACTTATCAAGTTGTAAGCGCAGTACTCGTCGTCGAACGAGAAACGGACGGACACAAATTCCCCCTTCAAAAACCAGTTTACTACGTGTCCACTGTCCTCACTCCATGCAATTCACGGTACCCACATTATAAGAAGATAGCGTACGCGGTGTTTATGGCATCCTGGAAGCTGCGACTACTTTCAAGAGTGTTTGATAACAGTAGCCTCCGAAGTACCTCTTAACGATATTATAAACAACCGTGAAGCGACGAGCCGGATTGCCAAATGGGCCATTGAGCTCCTCCCGTTCGACATAACCTATAAGCCACGGCGAGCTATCAAGTCGCAAGGTTTGGCCGACTTCATCGCCGAATGGACTGAAGCCGAACTCCCTAAAGAGTACGACACATATTCCAACTAGATCATGCACTTCGACGGCTCCAAAATCTTAGCTGGTTTGGGGGCTGGCGTCGTTCTGACGTCCCCAATAGGAGATACAGTTCAATATGTACTCCAGATAATGTATATGGACTCCAACAACGCAGCCGAATACGAGGCCCTTCTACATGGTCTCCGGATGGCAGTCTCCATGGGCATCCAACGCCTAGAGGTGCGTGGGGATTTGAACCTCCGAAAATGGTAGCTTATCGCAAACATTTTCTTGGAAAGGCTATTCAAGCCATCCGTACTATGGGAAGGGGAATCCGGAAATAACAGCCCAGACCCAACCGCACCGCCCGACACCGAACATTCTGACACAACGGGAGGCTATGCCAACGAAGTAACATCCTTAGCCCATGTAATAATGGCAGTCATTGCCCCGTGGATAGAACCATTCCTAGCGTACCTAACTAGGCAGGAACTTCCCGAGGACCAAAACGAGGCACGCTGCATAGTGCGACGATCTAAAGCCTATAAAGTCCATGAAGGAAAGCTTTATAAGAAAAGCACTACCGGAGTCCTTCAAAGGTGTATCTCCGAAGAGGAAGGGCGGAATCTTCTGGCTGAAATTCATGCTGGGCTCGGCGGGCACCACGCCGTAGCCCGGGCCCTTGTAAGCAAGGCCTTTCGTACAAGATTTTATTAGCCGACGGCCCGGGCAGATGCTCAGGACTTAGTCCAACGATGCGTCGGTTGCCAACTCTTTGCTAACCAAAGCCATATGCCACCCACCGCCCTCGAAACTATACCCATCACCTGGCCCTTTGTGGTCTGGGGGCTTGACATGGTTGGACCCCTTAAAGGAGGAACCCACAAACAAAAATACCTACTGGTCATGGTGGACAAATTCACCAAATGGATAGAGGCCAAGCCTGTTAAGATGGCCAAATCCGGACCAGTGATAGACTTCATATCAGGGGTCGTACACTGTTACGGTGTCCCCAACAGCATCATCACTGATAATGGCACGAACTTTACGACCGACGAGGTCAAACTCTGGTGCAAAAACATGGGCATCAAGCTCGACTACGCTTCAGTCTATCACCCACAAACTAACGGTCAAGTCGAGCAAGCAAATGGTCTAATAATGAGTGGCATCAAACCTAGATTAGTGCGGTCCCTCAAGGAATCTAACACGCACTGGGTAGAGGAGCTCGACTCCGTACTCTGGGGGCTGTGGACCACTCTGAATCGCACAACCGGATTCACACCATTCTTTATGGTATACGATACAGAGGCAGTTCTGCCCTGCGACATAATTCATGACTCACCTCACGTGCGCATGTACGAAGAAAGAGAAGCCGAACTCGATCGGCAGGACAACTTGGACGCCTTGGAGGAGGAGCGTGACATGGCAAAAGCCTGTTCAGCATTCTATCAACAGCAGGCTCGAAGATATCAAAGCAGAGAAGTACGGGCCAAAACTTATAATGTTGGTGAGTTAGTTATATGCCTGCTGGACAAGAAAAAGGACAAACTCAAGCCCAAATGGGAAGGTCCCTTCATTATTGACCAAGTCCTCACTTGTGGAGCGTACTGTCTGCGAGATGCATCGGATAACCGACTCGAGCCGAGCCCATGGAACGCAGCCCGTCTCCGAAGATTCTACGCCTAGCCCCGGACTCTGTGTTCGTCTCCTTCCTCTGTCCATTTATTATACATTAGTTGTCTTATATTTCTCTACTTCTCCCTCCTTTTCTCTTACAGCCTTTAAGGGCTTGTTCGTGCCTTGTTCGCACACAATTGACGCGCTATCCGCGCTCATCATACCTGGGGGCTTCTTTAACAAAAGCTTGTTTATACAGGGCCTCATGCCCAACACATGTGTCACACTTCCGCATGTACCTTTTTTCTCACCATTATATGCATCCATATGACTTAAGTTTTGGCCAAGCTGGGTTGCCTGGCTCATGTGCTTACCCCTACGTTCCCGATTGTTCGGCTAGGCGGTAAAGGGAGCACCTCTGCGATTGTTACTGCCGGGTCAGCCGGATGTGTACCTCAGACTGGGTGAAGTCGAAAGCTAGTGTTCTTAAGGGAATATTCGGTCGGTGAACTAAAGATGATTTCCAACTCGTTTATCTATCCGCCCCCAGATGCTTTTCTTCTCTTTTCGCAGTCCGGACATGCACTTTAGGGCATGCCTCCCCAGGGAAAGGAACCCCTAACGGAACTATTCTCCCTGGAAGATGTTTCTTACTAACCATGTAATATAACATAACTAGTTGGGCACTTGTCTGTTCAAGCACTAATGACCCCTACGCCTGGTCTCCACGCATGCCCTAGTTCTTACATAACCGAGAGGGTATTCGGACACACTCCGGACTATCGGGTCCCGAGGTTGAAGCGAGAAGGTCCGCCATGACAAACGATCTACAATCCGGCTAGAAGGCATTTTATATGTCATTTTAAATTACATAGTCAATTTGACTAGGTATATTCCTCTTCAATACCATCCAACAGGTTGTCTAGTTTACAGTCCTGTTGGGAATATTTGGCGGCCAACTCTACCTGGCTGTACACTAAACTCACAGGGATCTCCTTCCCATCGGGCCCCACAGGTCCGACCTCGGCCATGTGGTTTGGGTCGGACTTCGTGTACCGCGTCTTCACCATGGCCCAGGCTTCCCTGGCGCCTTGACGGCAGGCCGATATCTTCCATAATCGGAAGCGCCGCCACGCTCCCTTCAGCTTCTTTGCAAGCTCTCCAAGGCCTTCGGGCATGGAGACGGATGGCCACAAGGCCTGGATGACACCTTGCATTACCTGCCGAACTCGTTCGTGCAGTTGTAAGAGCTCAGGAAGAAGGTCACCCATAGAACCGGGCATTTCCTCGGCACGCCGACCTGTCAGCATACCTACAGACATAACTCTGTCAATCGACTTCCTCGCCGAACTCTTTTTCGAAGTTCGTTCAAGCACTTACTAAAAATGTCACGTCGAAGCCGCCGATTCTCCTTCACGGAGTCCGACAGCTGAGCACGAACATCCTTTAGTTCCTCGCCCAGCTGGGTGTTGGCATCTTGGAGCTTATTCTTCTCTTGCCTCACCCTTGTAAGCTATCTCGCCGGCCTTTAACCGGCGCAAGAGTTGTTGCTTGTCCGGATCCACTCCGGCGCCATCTGCAATGTTATCGTCAAATTTGCACACATGCCGCCCTTCACAACATACTTATCTTTCGAAGCATATATTACCAGAGGGGGTCTCCTTGGTCTCCCCCGCTGCGGCTAGTGTGGCCTCAAGTTGGGCTTTGCACTTTTCCAGCTCCTGGGACAGTTGGGTATTCTTTTCTGTAAGATCCTGCATAACAAATGATCCTTAAATCAGTTATTCTAACTGTTTCAAGTCTTGGGGGCTACTGACATATATAACCATCAATTTTTCTCACCCGTATGTCTTTTACATACTACTCTGTGGCTCCGGCTAGACCATTTTGAGCGGCACGGAGGTATGCATATCCCGTATTAAAGGCATCCAATGCCTCCTGGGATAAACAAGCGTCACGAAGAACTGTCCGGCGACGCCTGTGGTTCATGGCACTCTCCACCTCGGAATTGGTGGCAGACAGCCCGTCCGCATCCTCTGTCGGAGGAGCGCCCGATGCGCGCCTCGTGTTCGCCTCCGCTTCCGGACCCGGCCTTGGAGCCTGGCCGGTGGAGGCGCGATTGGCAACCTCTCCGGATATAGTCCGGCGAGTGCTCTTTTTCCTGAAGAGAGCACGAGCGTTAGTATACCTTGAGGGAATAAAACCTGGGAATAAAATCGCGCGCCATACCACTGCACCGGCGTCTCAATCCGGACCGCACTTCTTTTCAGCCTGCCAGGCCTTGATGCCCCTTGTTGGCTAGCCACCGCAGGCTCGGCCCTCCGCCTCAAGGACTTCCCCTGCAAAAACACCATTGGTATACGGTGGTCAAAAATAAGCACGGGTGCATCATCTTAAAAGTACGGGGACTTCAGTCTCGGTTACTTGTGAGGCTAGAAGTAGTCCGGGATAATCGGTCGTAATGGCCACTAAGGTGTTGTCCTTGCTCAATTGATGAAACACCCCATCGATCAGCTCCACAGATAAGTCCGGGTCCTCTTGGGAGTCTGGATTGAAGGACCGTTCCGGGTCCTCGGGTTGTGTAGGAGGGCTGTTTATCTCCTTTACAGCCTAGCGTAGCTCCTGCATTGAAATTGCTAGGCTGAATACTTAACTATGGGAATATGAAACAGATGGGCGAGTGAAAGTGCCTGCTTACCCAGCTTGGAGGATTTTACATAGAAAATCCGCCCGTGGGTTGGCACGGAGGAATTCCTCCTCTTCTCCCTTGTACAAAGTGGACAAGATCTTTATTAGAGCGGCAGCCGATTCCGGCCCCTTACGGCCGCACCGGGTGTCGTCGTCCTCCCCGTTGAAATCCCACATGGGGTGGCCTCTATACTGAAGCGGCTGCACCCCCCGCATAGTGCATGTGGCCATGACCTCGATCATGGTCAGTCCGGAATGAGCTAACAACCTTATCCAGCTCATCAGGTAAAGGACGTCCTTGTCATTTTCCTTCTGAGGGCTCCGTGGACGCCAGCTTAGGCGCTTCTTCAAAGGAGCATTATTAAACTCAGGGAGGCCGATCCGAATAGGGTCCGGCAGGGGGACATCTTCTATATAAAATCATTCTGAGGGACAGTCTTCGGACGCCTTCTTTGGGGTTCCGGATAGATATCCGGTCCAGGCGATGCGCCATAGTTTGGCTCCGCCCACTTGATATATCGACCCCTCCTGAGAATGGGGCACAAGGCAGAACAACTTCTTCCACAGCGCGAAATGGGCCTCGACGCCCAGAAACAGCTCGCAAAGGGCTATGAAGCCCGCAATATGCAATATGGAGGCAGGCGTAAGGTTGTGCAACTGGAGGCCGTAGAACTCCAGGAGCCCCCGGAGAAACAGATGAATTGGAAATCCGAGCCCTCTTATCAAATAAGAGACAAGGCATACCCGCTCTCCTTTGGAGGGATTGGGGACGCTCTCCGCTTGCTCTCCACCATTATAGGTGGCAAGCCCGGCTCGAACCGGGACCATGTAGGCTGGGGGGAGAAACCCCTTGGTTTGGAGCACCACTAGCTCATTGTGCGGGACGGAGCATCTCTCCCAATCTCCAGGCTGAGGGATGTGGGGGCGAGAGGAGGAGCTGCATCGACTGGCCATGATGGAATGGATCTCTGTCGAATGCACTCCGATGAATGCTCGCGGAGGGAAGATGGTGTGATTCTGATCTAAATCCCCGTCTCTTTTATAGGCGGCTCATTTGCACAGCTAGGGGGGTAAATGAAAAAACACCCTAGCTTTTCGCATTCTCTTCACACGTGGAAGATGGCCATTATTGGGCGCAGAAGCCAAGGAGCGCAACATTCATCATAAGCTGGACACTATTCAACAGGTATATGGAATTTGGAGAAGAACCCGCCTTGCAATGCCGAAGACAAATCTGCGCGCCGGACTCATCGTCATTGAAGCCCTGTTCGGGGGCTACTGAGGGAGTCCCGGATTAGGGGGTGTCCGGATTGCCGGACTATGACCTTTGGCCGGACTCCTGGACTATGAAGATACAAGATTGAAGACTTCGTCCCGTGTCCGGATGGGACTTTCCTTGGCGTGGAAGGCAAGCTTGGCGATATGGATATGTAGATCTCCTCCCATTGTAACCGACTCTATGTAACCCTAACCCTCTCCGGTGTCTATATAAACCGGAGGGTTTTAGTCCGTGGGATGAACAACAATCATACCATAGGCTAGCTTCTAGGGTTTAGCCTCTCCGATCTCGTGGTAGATCTACTCTTGTACTACCCATATCATCAATATTAATCAAGCAGGAGTAGGGTTTTACCTCCACCGAGAGTGCCCAAACCTGGGTAAAAACATCGTGTCCCTTGTCTCCTGTTACCATCCACCTAGACGCACAGTTCGGGACCCCCTACCCGAGATCCGCCGGTTTTGACACCGACAGTGTCCTTTCCCAGTGACAGCAGGGGCAGCAAGGCACGTATTGTATTGTTGCCATCGAGGATAAAAAGATGGGGTTTATATCATATTGCTTGAGTTTATCCCTCTACATCATGTCATCTTGCTTAATGTGTTACTCTGTTCTTATGAACTTAATACTCTAGATGCAGGCAGGAGTCGGTCGATGTGTGGAGTAACAGTAGTAGATGCAACAGGAGTCGATCTACTTGTTGCGGATGTGATGGATGCCTATATACATGATAATGCCTAGATATTCTAATAACTATGCACTTTTCTATCAATTGCTCAACAGTAATTTGTTCATGCACCATAATACTTATGCTATCTTGAGAGAAGCCACTAGTGAAACCTATGGCCCCCGGGTCTATTCTCTATCATATAAGTTTCCAATCGACTTTATTTTGCAATCTTTAATTTTCAATCTATATCATAAAAATACCAAAAATATTTATCTTATCATATTATCTCTATCAGATCTCACTTTCGCAAGTGGCCGTGAATGGATTGACAACCCCTTTATCGCGTTGGTGGCGAGGTTCTTGTTTGTTTTTATAGGTATGAGGGACTTGCGTGGAGTCTCCTACTGGATTGATACCTTGGTTCTCAAAACCTGAGGGAAATACTTACCCTACTTTGCTGCATCACCCTTTCCTCTTCAAGGGAAAAACCAACACATGCTCAAGAGGTAGCATCGCGCCGGTGATGATGGAGATCATGACGATGCTTTGGTGATGGAGATCATGAGCGCAAGATGATGATGGCCATATCATGTCACATATTTTGATTGCATGTGATGTTTATCCTTTATGCATCTTATTTTTCTTAGAACGTCAGTAGCATTATAAGATGATCCCTTACTAAAAATTTCAAGGTACAAGTGTTCTCCCCGAGTATGCACCATTGCTATAGTTCGTTGTGCGGAGACACCATGTGATGATCTAGTGTGATAAGCTCTACGTTCACATACAACGGGTGCAAGCCAGTTTTGCACACACAGAATACTCAGGTTAAACTTGATGAGCCTAGTATATGCAGATATGGCCTCGGAACATTAAGACCGAAAGGTCGAGCATGAATCATATAGTAGATATGATCAACATAGTGATGTTCACCATTGAAAACTACTCCATCTCACATGATGATTGGACATGGTTTAGTTGATTTGGATCACGTGATCACTTGGATAATTAGAGGGATGTCTATCTAAGTGGGAGTTCTTAAGTAATATGATTAATTGAACTTTAATTTATCATGAACTTAGTACCTGATAGTATTTTGCATGTCTATGTTGTAGTTGATCAATGGCTCGTGCTACTGTTCCATTGAATTTTAATGCGTTCCTAGAGAAAGCTAAGTTGAAAGATGATGGCAGCAACTACACAGACTGGGTCCATAACTTGAGGATTATCCTCATTGCTGCACAAAAGAATTACGTCCTGGAAGCACCGTTAGGTGTACCACCCGCGCCCGCAACTGCAGACATTGTGAATGCCTGGCAGGCGCGTGTTGATGACTACTTGATAGTTCAGTGTGCCATGCTTTACGGCTTAGAATCGGGACTTTAACGACGTTTTGAACGTCATGGAGCATATGAGAAATTCCAGGAGTTGAAGTTAATATTCCAAGCAAATGCTCGAATTGAGAGATTTGAAGTCCCCAA
The DNA here is from genome assembly GCF_018294505.1 of Triticum aestivum. NCBI lineage: Eukaryota > Viridiplantae > Streptophyta > Magnoliopsida > Poales > Poaceae > Triticum > Triticum aestivum. Next base: position 599,193,609 of record NC_057807.1, read on the forward strand.
TAAGTTCTACAGCTGTAAAATGGAGGAGAATAGTTCCGTCAATGAACACATACTCAGAATGTCTGGGTACCACAACCACTTGACTCAACTGGGAATTAATCTTCCTGATGATAGTGTCATTGATAGAGTTCTTCAATCACTGCCACCAAGCTACAAAAGCTGCGTAATGAACTATAATATGCAAGGGATGAACAAGACTATTCCCGAGCTCTTCTCAATGCTAAAGGCTGTGGAGGTAGAAATCAAAAAGGAGCATCAAGTGTTGATGGTCAACAAGACCACTAGTTTCAAGAAAAAGGGCAAATGGAAGAAGGGGAACTTCAAGAAGAATGGCAAAAAGGTTGTTGCTCAAGAGAAGAAACCCAAGTCTGGACCTAAGCCTAAAACTGAGTGCTTCTACTGCAAAGGGACTGGTCACTGGAAGCGGAACTGCCCCAAGTATTTGGCGGATAAGAAGGATGGCAAAGTGAAAGGTATATTTGATATACATGTTATTGATGTGTACTTAACTAATGCTCGCAGTAGCGCCTGGGTATTCGATACTGGTTTTGTTTCTCATATTTGCAAGTCGAAACAGGGGCTACGGATTAAGCGAAGATTGACTAAGGATGAGGTGACGATGCGCGTGGGAAATGGTTCCAAAGTCGATGTGATCGCGGTCGGCACACTACCTCTACATCTACCATCAGGATTAGTTTTAGACCTGAATAATTGTTATTTGGTGCCAGCGTTGAGCATGGACATTATATCTGAATCTTGTATAATGTGAGACGGTTGTTCATTTAAATCAGAGAATAATGGTTGTTCTATTTATATGAGTAATATCTTTTATGGTCATGCACCCCTACTGAGTGGTCTATTTTTGTTGAATCTCGATAGTAGTGATACACATATTCATAGTGTTGAAGCCAAAAGATATAAGTTTAATAATGATAGTGCAACTTATTTATGGCACTGCCGTTTGGGTCATATTGGTGTAAAGCGCATGAAGAAACTCCATGCTGATGGAATTTTGGAATCACTTGATTATGAATCACTTGGTGCTTGCGAACCGTTCCTTATGGGTAAGATGACTAAAACTCCGTTCTCCGGAACAATGGAACGAGCTACTGACTTATTGGAAATAATACATACTGATGTATGCGGTCCAATGAGTATTGAAGCTCATGGCGGGTATCGTTATTTTCTTACCTTCACAAATGATTTAAGCAGATATGGTTATGTCTACTTAATGAAGCATAAGTCTGAAACATTTGAAAAGTTCAAAGAATTTCAGAGTGAAGTGGAAAATCATCGTAACAAGAAAATAAAGTTTCTACGATCTGATCGTGGAGGAGAATATTTGAGTTATGAGTTTGGTCTTCATTTGAAACAACATGGGATAGTTTCACAATTAACGCCACCTAGAACACCATAGTGAAATGGTGTGTCCGAACGTCGTAACCGTACTTTATTATATATGGTGCGATCTATGATGTCTCTTACTGATTTATCGATATCATTTTGGGGTTATGCTTTAGAGACGGCTGCATTCACTTTAAATAGGGCACCACAAAATCCGTTGAGACGACGCCTTATGAACTGTGGTTTGGTAAGAAACCAAAGTTATCGTTTCTTAAAGTTTGGGGCTGCGATGCTTATGTGAAAAAGCTTCAACCTGATAAGCTCGAACCCAAATCGGAGAAGTGTGTCTTCATAGGATACCCAAAGGAAACTGTTGGGTACACCTTCTATCACAGATCCGAAGGCAAAATCTTTGTTGCTAAGAATGGATCCTTTTTAGAGAAGGATTTTCTCTCGAAAGAAGTGAGTGGGAGGAAAGTAGAACTTGATGAGGTAGTTGTGCCTTCTCCCTTATTGGAAAGTAATTCATCACAGAAATCAGTTTCTGTGATTCCTACACAATTAGTGAGGAAGCTAATGATGATGATCATGAAGCTTCAGATCAAGTTACTACCGAACCTCATAGGTCTTCTAGAGTGAGATCCGCACCAGAGTGGTGCAGTAATCCTGTTCTGGAAGTCATGTTACTAGATCATGATGAACCTACGAACTATGAGGAAGCGATGATGAGCCCAGATTCCGCAAAATGGATTGAAGCCATGAAATCTGAGATGGGATCCATGTATGAGAACAAAGTGTGGACTTTGGTGGACTTGCCCGATGATCGGCAAGCCATAGAAAATAAATGGATCTTTAAGAAGAAGACCAACGTAGACGGTAATGTTACTGTTTAAAAAGCTCAACTTGTTGCGAAAGGTTTTCGACAAGTTCAAGGAGTTGACTATGATGAGACTTTCTCACCCGTAGCGGTGCTTAAGTCTGTCTGAATCATGTTAGCAATTGCTGCATTTTATGATTATGAAATTTGGCAAATGGATGTCAAAACTGCATTCCTGAATGATTTCTGGAAGAAGAATTGTATATGATGCAACCAGAAGGTTTTGTCGATCCAAAGGGTTCTAACAAAGTGTGCAAGCTCCATCGATCCATTTATAGACTGGTGCAAGCCTCTCGGAGTTGGAATAAACGCTTTGATAGTGTGATCAAAGCATATGGTTTTATACAGACTTTTGGAGAAGCCTGTATTTACAAGAAAGTGAGTGGGAGCTCTGTAGCATTTCTGATACTATATGTGGATGACATATTGTTGATTGGAAATGATATAGAATTTCTGGATAGCATAAAGGGATACCTGAATAAGAGTTTTTCCATGAAAGTCCTCGGTGAAGCTGCTTACATGTTGGGCATCAAGATCTATAGAGATAGATCAAGACGCCTAATTGGACTTTCACAAAGCACATACCTTGATAAAGTTTTAAAGAAGTTTAAAATGGATCAGTCAAAGAGAGGGTTCTTGCCTGTGTTACAAGGTGTGAAGTTGAGTCATACTCAATGCCCGACCACTACCGAAGATAGAGAGAAAATGAAAGTCATTCCCTATGCTTCAGCCATAGGTTCTATCATGTATGCAATGTTGTGTACCATACCTGATGTATGTCTTGCTATAAGCATAGCAGGGAGGTACCAAAGTAATCTCGGAGTGGAGCACTGAACAACGGTCAAGAACATCCTGAAATACCTGAAAAGGGACTAAGGATATGTTTCTGGTTTATGGAGGTGAAAAAGAGCTCGTCGTAAACGGTTACGTCGATGCAAGCTTTGACACTAATCCGGATGACTCTAAGTCGCAAATTGGATATGTATTTTTATTGAATGGAGGAGCTGTCAGTTGGTCCAGTTCCAAAGAGAGCGTCGTGGTAGGATCTACGTGTGAAGTGGAGTACATTGCTGCTTCGGAAGCAGCGAATGAAGGAGTTTGGATGAAGGAGTTCATATCCGATCTAGGTGTCATACCTAGTGCATCGGGTCCAATGAAAATCTTCTGTGACAATACTGGTGCAATTGCCTTGGCAAAGGAATCCAGATTTCACAAGAGAACCAAGCACATCAAGAGACACTTCAATTCCACCCGTCATCAAGTGTCGGAGGGGGGCATAGAGATTTGCAAGATACACATGGATCTGAATATTGCAGACCCGTTGACTAAGCCTCTTCCACGAGCAAAACATGATCAGCACCAAAGCTCCAAGGGTGTTAGAATCATTACAATGTAATCTAGATTATTGACTCTAGTGCAAGGTGGGAGACTGAAGGAAATATGCCCTAGAGGCAATAATAAAAATATTATTTATTTCCTGAATTCATGAAGAATGTTTATTATTCATGCTATAATTGTATTAACCGGAAACTTAGTACATGTATGAATACATACACAAAACATATAGTCCCTAGTATGCCTCTACTTGACTAGCTCGTTAATCAAAGATGGTTATGTTTCCTAACCATAGACATGTGTTGTCATTTGATGAACGGGATCACATCATTAGGAGAATGATGTGATGGACATGACCCATCCGTTAGCTTAGCATTATGATCGTGTTAGTTTCATTGCTACTGCTTTCTTCATGACTTATACAAGTTCCTCAGACTATGAGATTATGAAACTCCCTAATACCGGAGGAACAGTTTGTGTGCTACCAAACATCACAACGTAAATGGGTGATTATAAATATGCTCTACAGGTGTCTCCGAAGGTGTTTGTTGGGTTGGCATAGATCGAGATTAGGATTTTTCACTCTGTGTTTCGGAGAGGTATCTCTGGGCCCATTCGGTAATACTCATCACTATAAGCCTTGCAAACATTGTGTCTAATGAGTTAGTTGCAGGATGAAGTATTATGTAATGAGTAAAGAGACTTGCCGGTAACGATATTGAACTAGGTATTGAGATACCAACGATCAAATCTCGGGCAAGTAACATATCGATGACAAAGGGAACAATGTATGTTGTTATGCGGCTTGACCGATAAAGATCTTCATAGAATATGTAGGAACCAATATGAGCATCCAGGTTCCACTATTGGTTATTGACCGGAGATGTGTCTCGGTCATGTCTACATAGTTCTCGAACCCGTAGGGTCCGCACGCTTAACGTTTGATGACGATTGGTATTATGAGTTTATGTGTTTTGATGTACCGAAGGTAGTTCGGAGTCCTGGATGTGATCACGGACATGACGAGGAGTCTCGAAATGGTTGAGACATAAAGATCGATATATTGGAAGGCTATGTTTGGACACCGGAAAGGTTCCTAGAGGTTCGGGCATTTTTCCGGAGTATCGGGACATTACCGGAACCCCCCGGGGAGTCAATGGGCCTTAATGGGCCATAGTGGAAGAGAGGAGGAGGCGGCCAAGGTGGGGCGCCCTCCCCCAAGCCCAATCCGAATTGAGAGGGGGGCCGGCCCCCCTTTCGTTCTCTTCCTATCCCTCTTCCTTCTTCTCCTACTCCAACTAGGGAAGGGGGAGACCTACTCCTACTGGGAGTAGGACTCCCCCTCTTGGGCACGCCATAGAGGTCCAGCCCTCCCCCTCCTCCACTCCTTTATATACGGGGGAGGGGGCACCCCAAAGAAACACAAGTTGACAATTGTTTTAGCCGCGTGCGGTGCCCCCTCCACAGATTTTCACCTTGGTCATATTATCGTAGTGCTTAGGCGAAGCCCTGCGCCGGTAACTTCATCATCACCGTCACCACGCCATCGTGCTGACGAAACTCTCCCTCGACCTCAGCTGGATCTAGAGTTTGTGGGACGTCACCGAGCTGAACGTGTGCAAATCGTGGAGGTGCCGTACCTTCAGTGCTAGGATCGGTCGGATCATGAAGACGTACGACTACATCAACTGCGTTGTCATAACGCTTCCGCTTTTGGTCTACGAGGGTGCGTGATACGTCTCCAACGTATCTATAATTTTTGATTGTTCCATGCTATTATATTACCCCTTTTGGATGATTATGGGCTTTATTTTACACATTTATATCATTTTTGGGACTAACCTACTAACTGGAGGCCCAGCCCGTATTGCTGTTTTTTTGCCTATTTCAGTATTTCGAAGAAAAGGAATATCAAACGGAGTCCAAACGGAATGAAACCTTTGGGAGCGTGATTTTTGGAACGAAGGTGATTCGGAGAACTTGGAGTGCAAGCCAAGAAGCAGCCGAGGCGGCCACGAGGGTGGAGGGCGCGCCCACCCCTCCTGGGCGCGCCCCCTGTCTCGTGGGCCCCTCAAGCGGCCACCGACGTACTTCTTCCTCCTATATAGGCCTACATACCCCGAAAACATCCAGGGAGGCATCGAAGAAATATTTCTACCACCGTAACCTTCTGTATCCACGAGATCCCATCTTGGAGCCGTCGCCGGCGTTCTGCCGGAGGGCGAATCCACCATGGAGGGCTTCTACATCAACACCATAGCCCTTCCGATGAGTTGTGAGTAGTTTACCACAGACCTTCGGGTCCATAGTTATTAGCTAGATGGCTTCTTCTCTCTTTTTGGATCTCAATACAATGTTCTCCCCCTCTCTTGTGGAGATCTATTCGATGTAAACTCTTTTTGCGGTGTGTTTGTCGAGATCCGATGAATTGTGGGTTTATGATCAAGTTTATCTATGAATAATATTTGAATCTTCTCTGAATTCTTTTATGTATGATTGAGTTATCTTTGCAAGTCTCTTCGAATTATCGGTTTGGTTTGGCCTACTAGATTGATCTTTCTTGCCATGGGATAAGTGCTTAGCTTTGGGTTCAATCTTGCGGTGTCCTTACCCAGTGACAGAAAGGGTTGCAAGGCACGTATTGTATTGTTGCCATCAAGGATAAAAAGATGGGGTTTATATCATATTGCATGAGTTTATCCCTCTACATCATGTCATCTTTCTTAATGCGTTACTCTGTTCTTATGAACTTAATACTCCAGATGCATGCTGGATAGCGGTCGATGTGTGGAGTAATAGTAGTAGATGCAGGCAGGAGTCGGTCTACTTGTCACGGATGTGATGTCTATATACATGATCATGCCTAGATAATCTCATAATTATTCGCTTTTCTATCAATTGCTCGACAGTAATTTGTTCACGCACCATAATACTTATGCTATCTTGAGAGAAGCCTCTAGTGAAACCTATGGCCCCCGGGTCTATACTTTATCATATAAGCTTTCAATCTACTTATATTTTCATCTTTATTTTCTGCATCTATATTATAAAATACCAAAAATATATTTATCTTATCATATTATCTCTATCAGATATCACGTTCGCAAGTGGCCGTGAAGGGATTGACAACCCCTTTATCGCGTTGGTTGCGAGTTCTTTGTTTGTTTGTGTAGGTTCGTGGGACTTGTGAGGAGCCTCCTACTGGATTGATACCTTGGTTCTCAAAAACTAAGGGAAATACTTACGCTACTGTGTTGCATCATCCTTTCTCTTCAAGGAAAACCAACGCAAGCTCAAGACGTAGAAGTACATAGACAACACTCTCCCTCTCATTGCTATGCATCACCTAGAGATAGATCTTGCGTGATCGTAGGATTTTTTTGAAATTACCGCGTTCCCCAACACTTATGATGGATGAAGGAATAAGGATTAACAAAAGGCTAAGCTTGGGGATGCCTGAGGCACCCCAAGATAATATTCAATAAGTAGAAAGCAACTAAGCTTGGGGATGCCCCCGAGTGGCATCCCCTCTTTCTTTTAACAACCATCGGTATTTTACTTGGAGCTATATTTTTATTTGTCACATATTATGAGTTTTTCTTGCACCATCTTATATGATATGAGTCTTTGCTTGTTTTGCTTTGTGTTTCAAGTCCTTAATCCTTGCTGGACACACCTTTTTGAGAGAACAAAAAATTATGCTATGCTTGCTCCTATGCTTCACTCAAATGTTTAGTGCCATGTAACTTCTCTATTGCTTCAATTATATTTTTTAGCACGGTGTGCTTTGTTATTTTGAATAAATGCTCTCATGCTTCACTTAGATTTATTTGGGAGTTAGTAAAAAAATTAAAAAATTCTCTCTTGCTTCACTTAGATTATTTTGAGAGAAAGAAAAATTATGCTCATGTTCTTCACTTAAATCTGTTTGAGCTTATTAAAAGCAACATATGAAAATAGTCCCAAAGTGATAGATATCCAAGGAGGATATAATAAAAACTTTCATGAAGATCATTGGACAAAATAAACTTGGTTCTTAGTAATGGTTTTGAGATATGACGATGTGATATCTGAGTCATGTTGATGAGTAATTATGCATTAGTAAGAATATTCGTGTTAAGGCTTGTGATTCCCTATGGAAGCACGAAAATGAAGGAAATATGCCCTAAAGGCAATAATAAAGTTATTATTTATTTCCTTATTTCGTGATAAATGTTTATTATGTTGGGAACGCGGTAATTTCAAAAAAAGTCCTACGATCACGCAAGATCTATCTAGGTCATGCATAGCAACGAGGGGGAGAGTGTGTCCACGTACCCTTGTAGACCGATAGCGGAAGCGTTAAGTAACACGGTTGATGTAGTCGAACGTCTTCGTGACCCAACCGATCAAGTACCGAATGCAAGGCACCTCCATGATCTGCACACGTTCAGCTCGGTGACGTCCCTCGAACTCTAGATCCAGCTGAGGTCGAGGGAGAGTTCCGGCAGCACGATGGTGTGGTGACAGTGATGATGAAGTTACTGGCGTAGGGCTTCGCCTAAGCACTACGACGATATGACCGAGGTGGAGAACTATGGAGGGGGCACCGCACACGGCTAAAGATCAACTTGCGTGTCTATGGGGTGCCCCCTGGCCACCTATATAAAGGAGGGGAGGGAAGAGGTGGCCGGCCCAAGGGGGGCGTGCCTGATGTGGGAATCCTACAAGGACTCCCCAGTCCAAGTAGGATTCCCCTCCTCTTTCCTATTCCTAGTAGGAGAAGGAGGGAAGGAGGAAGAGGGGAGAAGGAAGGAGGGGGGCCCCGCCCCCTCCTAGTCCAATTCGGACCAGCCCATGGGGGGGGCGGCCACCCCTTGAGGCCCTTCTCTCCTTTCCCGTACGGCCCATTAAGGCCCATTACTTCCCCCGGCGAATTCCCGTAACTCTCCGGTACTCCAAAAAATACCCGAATCACTCGAAATCTTTCCGATGTCCGAATATAGCCTTCCAATTTATCAATTTTTACGTCTCGACCATTTCGAGACTCCTCGTCACGTCCGTGATCTCATCCGGGACTCCGAATAAACTTTGGTCATCAAATCACATAACACATAATACAAATCGTTATCAAACGTTAAGCGTGCGGACCCTACGGGTTCGAGAACTATGTAGACATGACCGAGACACATCTCCAGTCAATAAGCAATAGCGGATCCTGGATGCTCATATTGGCTCCTACATATTCTACGAAGATCTTTATCGGACAAACCACATAACAACATACGTTGTTCCCTTTGTCATTGGTATGTTACTTGCCCGAGATTCGATCGTCGATATCATCATAACTAGTTCAATATCGTTACCGGCAAGTCTCTTTACTCGTTCCGTAATGCTTCATCCTATAACTAACTCACTAGTCACAATGCTTGCCAGGCCTATAGTGATGAGTAGTACCGAGAGGGCCCAGGGATACCTCTCCAAAACACGGAGTGACAAATCCTAATCTCGATCTATGCCAACCCAACAAACACCTTTGGAGACACATGTAGAGCACCTTTATAATCACCCATTTACGTTGTGACGTTTGGTAGCACACAAAGTGTTCCTCCGGTATTCGGGAGTTGCATAATCTCATAGTCTGAGGAACATGTATAAGTCATGAAGAGAGCAGTAGCAATGAAACTGTAACGATCATAATACTAAGCTATTAGATGGGTCATGTCCATCACATAATTCTCCTAATGATGTGATCCCGTTCATAAAATGACAACACATGTCTATGGTTAGGAAACATAACCTTCTTTGATTAACAAGCTATTCAAGTAGAGGCATACTAGGGACACTATGTTTTATATATGTATTCACACATGTACTAAGTTTCCGGTTAATACAATTCTAGCATGAATAATAAACATTTATCATGAAATAAGGAAATAAATAATAACTTTATTATTGCCTCTAGGGCATATTTCCTTCAGCCTCCCACTTGCACTAGAGTCAATAATCTAGTTCACATCACCATGTGATTTAACATCAATAGTTCACATCTGTATGTGATTAACACCCATAATTCACATCGCCATGTGACCAACAACCGAAGGGTTTACTAGATTCAATAATCTAGTTCACATTGCTATGTGATTAACACCCAAAGATTACTAAGGTGTGATCAAGTTTTGCTTATGAGAGAAGTTTAGTCAACGGGTCTGTCCATTCAGAGCCATATGTATTTTGCAAATATTCTATGTCTACATTGCTATATGTGGAGCTACTCTAGCTAATTGCTCCCAGTTTTAATATGTATCCAGATTGAGAGTTAGAGTCATCTGGATTGGTGTAAAAGCTTGCATCGACATAACTCTTTTATACGACGAACTCTTTATCACCCCCGTCACCGAGAAACATTCCCTTAGTCCTTACTAAGGATAGTTTTGACCGTTGTCCAGTGATCTACTCTTAGATCACTATTGTACCCCCTTGCCAAACTCATGGCAAGGTACACAATAGGTCTGGTACACAACATACTTTATAGAACCTATGACTGTGGCATAGGGAATGACTGTCATTATCTTTCTATCTTCTGCCGTGGTCGGGCTTTGAGTCTTACTCAACTTTACACCTTGTAATATAGACAAGAAATCCTTGTTTGACTGATCCATTTTGAACTCTTTCAAAAACTTGTCAAGGTATTTACTCAGTGAAAAATCTTATCAAGCGTCGTGATCTATCTATAGATCTTGATGCCCAATATGTAAGCAGCTTCACCGAGGTCTTTCATTGAAAAACTCTTATTCAAGTATCCCTTTATGCTATCCAAAAAATCAATATCATTTCCAATCAACAATATGTCATCCACATATAATATTAGAAATGCTATAGAGCTCCCACTCACTTTCTTGTAAATACAGGCTTCACCGCAGGTTTGTATAAAACTATATGCTTTGATCAACTCATCAAAGCGTATATTCCAACTCCGAGATGCTTGCACCAGTCCATAGATGGATCACTGGAGCTTGCACACCTTGTTAGTACCTTTAGGATTGACAAAACCTTCTGGTTCCATCATATACAACTTCCAGAAATCCATTCAGGAATGCTGTTTTTACATCCATCTGCCAAATTTCATAATCATAAAATGCAGCAATTTCTAACATGATTCGGACAGACTTGAGCATCCCTACGGGTGAGAAAGTCTCATCATAGTCAACTCCTTGAACTTGTCGAAAACCTTTTTGCGACAAGTCAAGCTTTGTAGATAGTAACACTATTATCAATGTCCATCTTCCTCTTGAAGATCCATTTATTCTTAATGACTTGCCGATCATCGGACAAGTCCACCAAAGTCCACACTTTGTCCTCATACATGGATCCCATCTCAGATTTCATGGCCTTAAGCCACTTCGCGGAATTTGGGCTCATCATCGCTTCCTCATAGTCCGTAGGTTCATCATGGTCTAATAACATGACTTCTAGAATAGGATTACGATACCACTCTGGTGCAGATCGTACTCTGGTTGACCTACGAGGTTCGGTAGTAACTTGATCTGAAGTTTCAAGATCATCATCATTAGCTTCCTCACTAATTGGTGTTGGAATCACTAGAACTGATTTATGTGATGAATTACTTTCCAATTCGGGAGAAGATACAATTACCTCATCAAGCTCTACTTTCCTCCCACTCACTTCTTTTGAGAGAAACTCCTTTTCTAGAAAGGATCCATTCTTAGCAACGAATATCTTGCCTTCGGATCTGTGATAGAAGGTGCACCCAATAGTTTCCTTTGGGTATCCTATGAAGATGCACTTCTCCGATTTGAGTTCGAGCTTATCAGGTTGAAGGTTTTTCACATAAGCATCGCAACCCTAAACTTTAAGAAACGACAACTTTGGTTTCTTGCCAAACCACAGTTCATAAGGCGTCGTCTCAACGGATTTTGATGGTGCCCTGTTTAATGTGAATGCTACTGTCTCTATTGCATAACCCCAAAATGATAGTGGTAAATCGGTAAGAGACATCATAGATCGCACCATATCTAATAAAGTGTGGTTATGACGTTCGGAGACACCATTACACTGTGGTGTTCCAGGTGGCGTGAGCTGTGAAACTATTCCACATTGTTTTAATGAAGGCCAAACTCGTAACTCAAATATTCGCCTCTGCGATCAAGTAATAGAAACTTTATTTTCTTGTTACGATGATTCTCCACTTCTCTCTGAAATTCTTTGAACTTTTCAAATGTTTCAGACTTGTGTTTCATTTAAGTAGATATACCCATATCTGCTCAAATCATCTGTGAAGGTCAGAAAATAACTATACTCGCCACAAGCATCTACACTCATTGGACTGGATACATCAGTATGTATTATTTCCAGTAAGTCAGTAACTCGTTCCATTGTTCGGATAACATAGTTTTAGTCATCATGCCTATAAGGCATGGTTCACAAGTTTCAAAGGATTCATAATCAAGTGATTCCAAAAGTCCATCTTTATGGAGTTTCTTCATGCGCTTTACACCAATATGACCCAAACGACAGTTCCACAAATAAGTTGCACTATCATTATCAACTTTGCATCTTTTGGCATCAATATTATGAATATGTGTATCACTACGATTGAGATCCAACAAACTATTTTCATTGGGTGTATGACCATCAGAGGTTTTATTCATGTAAACAAAACAATAATTACTCTCTGACTTTAAATGAATAACCTTATTGCAATAAACATGATCAAATCATATTCATGCTCAACTCAAATGCCAAATAACATTTATTTAGGTTCAACACTAATCTCGGAAGTATAGGGAGTGTGCGATGATGATCATATCAATCTTGGAACCACTTCCAACACACATCGTCACTTCACCCTTAACTAGTCTCTGTTCATTCTGCAACTCCCGTTTCGAGTTACTAATTTTAGCAACTGAACCGGTATCAAATACCCATGGGTTGCTATGAACACTAGTAAAGTACACATCAATAATCTATATATGAAATATACCTTTGTTCACTTTGCCATCCTTCTTATCCGCCAAATATTTGGGGTAGTACCACTTCCAGTGACCATTTCCTTTGCAGTAGAAGCACTTAGTTTCAGGCTTAGGTCCAGCTTTGGGCTTCTTCACGGGAGTGACAACTTGCTTGCCATTCTACTTGAAGTTCCCTTTCTTTCCCTTTGCCCTTTTCTTTAAACTAGTGGTCTTGTCAATCATCAACACTCGATGCTCTTTCTTTATTTCTACCTTCATCGATTTTCAGCATCACGAAGAGCTCAGGAATTTCTTTCGTCATCCCTTGCATACTATAGTTCATCACAAAGTTCCAGTAACTTGGTGGTGGTGACTAGAGAACTCTGTTAATCACTATCTTATCGGGAAGATTAACTCCCATTTGATTCAAGCGATTGTAGTACCCAGACAATCTAAGCATATGCTCCCTACTTGAGCTATTCTCCTTCATCTTTTAGCTATAGAACTTGTTATAGACTTCATATCTCTCAACTCGGGTATTCGCTTGAAATATTAACTTCAAATCCTGGAACATCTCATATATTCCATGACGTTCAAAACGTATTTGAAGTCCTGATTCTAAGCCGTAAAGCATGGTAGACTAAACTATCAAGTAGTCATCTTACTGAGCTAGCCAAACGTTCATAACATCTGCATCTGCTCCTGCAATAGGTCTGTCACCTAGCGGTGCATCAAGGACATAATTCTTCTATGCAGCAATGAGGATAAACCTCAGATCACAGACCCAGTCCACATCATTGCTACTATCATCTTTCAACTTAGTTTTCTCTAGGAACATATAAGAAACATAGGGAAGCTACAATGTGAGGTATTGATCTACAACATAATTTGCAAAATACTACCAGGACTAAGTTCATGATAAATTAAAGTTCAATTAATCATATTAATTAAGGACTCCCACTTAGATAGACATCCCTCTAGTCATCTAAATGATCACGTGATCCATATCAACTAAACCATGTCCGATCATCACGTGAGATGGAGTAATTTTCAATGGTGAACATCACTATGTTGATCATATCTACTATATGATTCACGCTCGACCTTTAGGTCTTAGTGTTCCGAGGCCATATCTGCATATGCTAGGCTCATCAAGTTTAACCCGAGTATTCTGTGTGTGCAAAAAATGGATTGCACCCGTTGTATTTGAACATAGAGCTTATCACACCCGATCATCACGTGGTGTCTCGGTATGACGAACTGTCGCAACGGTGCATGCTCAAGGAGAACACTTGTACCTTGAAATTTAGTAAGGGATCATCTTATAATGCTACCGACGTTCTAAGAAAAATAAGATGCATAAAGGATGAACATCACATGCAATCAAAATATGTGACATGATATGACCATCATCATCTTGCGCTCATGATCTCCATCACCGAAGCATCGTCATGATCTCCATCATCACCGGCGCGACACCTTGATCTCCATCGTAGCATTGTTCTCGTCTCGCCAACTATTGTTACTACGACTATCACTACCACTTAGTGATAAAGTAAAACAATTACATGGCGATTGCATTGCATACAATAAAGCGACAACCATATGGCTCCTGCCAGTTGCCGATAACTTTGTTATAGAACATGATCATTTCATACAATAAATTATATCACATCATGTCTTGACCATGTCACATCACAGCAAGCCCTGCAAAAACAAGTTATACGTCCTCTACTTTGTTGTTGCAAGTTTTACGTGGCTGCTACGGGCTTCTAGCAAGAACCGTTCTTACCTACGCATCAAAAACACAACGATTTTTCGTCAAGTGTGTTGTTTTAACTTTCAACAAGGACCGGGCGTCACCACACTCGATTCAACTAAAGTTGGAGAAACAGACACCCGCTAGCCACCTATGTGCATAAGCACGTCGGTAGAACCAGTCTCATGAACGCGTTCATGTAATGTCGGTTCGCGCCGCTTCATCCAACAATACCATCGAATCAAAGTATGACCCGTCGGTAAGCAGTATGACTATTATCACCCACAACTCTTTGTGTTCTACTCATGCATATAACATCTACGCATAGACCTGGCTCAGATGCCACTGTTGGGGAACGCGGTAATTTCAAAAAAAATCCTACGATCACGCAAGATCTATCTAGGTGATGCATAGCAACGAGGGAGAGAGTGTGTCCACTTACCCTCATAGACCGAAACAGAAGCATTATGTAACGTGGTTGATGTAGTCAAACGTCTTCGAGACCCAACTGATCAAGTACCGAACACACAGAACCTCCGTGATCTGCACACATTCAGATCGGTGATGTCCCTCGAACTCTAGATCCAGCTGAGGCTGAGGGAGAGTTCCATCAGCATGACGGTGTGGTGACGGTGATGAAGTTACCAGCGCAGGGCTTCCCCTAAGCACTACGACGATATGACCGAGGTGGAAAACTGTGGAGGGGGCACCGCACACGGCTAAAGATCAACTTGTGTGTCTATGGGGTGCCCCCTGGCCACATATATAAAGGAGGGGAGGTGAAAGGACATGTGGTGCCCCCATGTGTGGTTTTGGTAATTGATGACACTCTCTATGGACTAATGGTTGCATTGAGTTATATTTGAAGGATTTGTCCATAGGCTCTTCTTGAAGTCCATGTGTTGCTTTCAAGGAGTTTATGTGTTGACCAAGGTGCTATTAAGGAAGTATCCAAAGATTGGTTATGTGAGTGTTGTGCTTATTGCAAGCATGTCTTGAAGAAGAAGATTGTGTGATCATTCATGCTTACCTTCAAGACATCATCCAAATGAAGAGAGTTGGAAAGATTCAAGGTTGATCAATACTAAGTCAAGAGTGAATCAAGTTGATCAACTCACATAGCGTAGAAGATGTACCGAGAGGGATCAGTGATCCCATGGTATGGTAAGCATTGTCCACTGTGCTTTGTGTACTAGCCCATGGTCTATGTGAGAGTTCTATGTGGGGTTAGGTATGTGTTCATGGGCTTGCGTCAAGAGGAAGATATCACTCAACCCATGGAGAAGAAACATCAAGTGGTGATCATCATCAAGATTGCCGTGTGAAAGTTTAAGTGGAGCATCACGAAGAGACCAAATGCTTGAAGCTTGCCATCCATTTTGGTGTCAATGGACTTGTGAAGATGTGCCGAAGAGTGGCTCGCCCATAGTGGAGTATGGGGGGGCAATCATCTAGTCTTCATCGACCCAACGCAATCAAGAAAGGTTGTATTAACAGGAAACTTAGTACATGTGTGAACACACAGACAAAACATAGTGTCCCTAGTATGCCTCTACTTGACTAGATCATTAATCAAAGATGGTTATGTTTCCTAACCATAGACATGTGTTGTCATTTGATGAATGAGTTCACATCATTAGGAGAATGATGTGATGGACATGACCCATCTGTTAGCTTAGCATTATGATCGTATCAGTTTCATTGCTACTGCTTTCTTCATGACTTATACATGTACCTCAGACTATGAGATTATGCAACTCCCGAATACCGAAGGAACACAGTGTGTTCTATCAAACATGACAACGTAAATGGGTGATTATAAAGATGCTCTACACGTGTCTCTGAAGGTGTTTGTTGGGTTGGCATAGATCGAGATTAGGATTTGTCACTCCGTGTTTCAGAGAGGTAGGGCCCTCTCGGTAATGCTTATCACTATAAGCCTTGCAAGCAATGTGATTAATGAGTTAGTTGCAGGATGAAGCATTACGGAACGGGTAAAGAGACTTGCCAGTAATGAGATTGAGCTAGGTATGATGATACTGACGATCTAATCTCGGGAAAGTAACATACCGATGACAAAGGGAACAAAGTATGTTGTTATGCGGTTTGACTGATAAAGATCTTCGAAGAATATGTGGGAACCAATATGAGCATCCAGGTTCCGCTATTGGTTATTTAACGGAGATGTGTCTCGGTCATGTCTACATAGTTCTCGAACCCGTAGGGTCCGCAGGCTTAATGTTCGATGACGATTTGTATTATGAGTTATGTGATTTGATGAACTGAAGTTTGTTTGGAGTCCCGGATGAGATCATGGATATGACAAGGAGTCTCAAAATGGTCGAGACATAAAGATTGATATATTGGAAGGCTATATTCGGAGATCGGAATGGTTCCGGAGAAGTTCGGGTATTTTCCGGAGTACCAGGAGGTTACCGGAACCACCCCGGGAGAAGTTATGGACCTTATGGGCCATAAGAGGTAAGCACACTAGCCCACAAGGGGCTGGTGCACCCCCCCCCTTGGGCAGGAGGCCGATTAGGACTAGGAGAAGGGGACGACCCCCCTTCCTTCTCCTTCTCCCTTCCCCCTTTCCTACTCCATGTGGGAGGTGGAATCCTACTAGGACTAGGGAGTCCTAGTAGGACTCCACACCTTGGCGCGCCCCCCTAGGGTCGGCTGCCTCTCCCTCTCCCTCCTTTATATATGGGGACAGGGGGCACCCTAGAACACACAAGTTGATCTTTTAGCCGTGTGCGGTGCCCCCGTCCACAGTTACACACCTCGGTCATATCGTCGTAGTGCTTAGGCGAAGCCCTGCGCTGGTAACTTTATCATCACTGTCGCCACGCCGGCGTGCTAAAGAAACTCTCCCTTGGCCTCAACTGGATCAAGAGTACGAGGGACGTCATCGATCTGAACGTGTGCTGAACACGGAGGTGCCGTATGTTCGGTACTTGGACCGGTTGGATCACGAAGAAGTTCGACTACATCAACCGCATTAACTAACGCTTTTGCTTTCGGTCTACGAGGGTACGTGGACACACTCTCCCCTCACATAGATAGATCTTGCGTGATCGTAGGAAAAATTGAAATTACCACGTTCCCCAACAGTGGCATCCGAGCCAGGTCTATGTGTAGATGTTATATGCATGAGTAGAACACAAAGAGTTGTGGGCGATAATAGTCATACTGCTTACCACCAACACCTTACTTTGATTCAGCGGTATTGTTGGATGAAGCGGCCCGAACCGACATTACATGACCAGGTTCATGAGACTGGTTCTACCAACATGCTTTTGCACATAGGTGGTTGGCGGGTGTCTGTTTCTCCAACTTTAGTTGAATCGAGTTTGAATAGGGCCGGTCCTTGTTGAAGGTTAAAAAAGCACACTTGACGAAAAATCATTGTGGTTTTGATGTGTAGGTAAGAATGATTTTTGCTAGAAGCCCGTAGCAGCCAAGTAAAATTTGCAACAACAAAGTAGAGGACGTCTAACTGGTTTTTGCAGGGCTTGCTGTGATGTGATATGGTCAAGACATGATGTGATATAATTTGTTGTATGAGATGATCATGTTTTGTAACAGAATTATCGGCAACTGGCAGGAGCCATATGGTTGTCGCTTTATTGTATGCAATGCAATCGCCATGTAATTGTTTTACTTTATCACTAAGCGTTAGCGATAGTCGTAGTAACAATAGTTGGCGAGACGACAATGATGC
Source organism: Triticum aestivum (assembly GCF_018294505.1). Classification (NCBI taxonomy): domain Eukaryota; kingdom Viridiplantae; phylum Streptophyta; class Magnoliopsida; order Poales; family Poaceae; genus Triticum; species Triticum aestivum. The sequence continues at coordinate 599,211,599 of NC_057807.1, forward strand.
TACGATGGAGATCAAGGTGTCACGCTGGTGACATGGAGATCATGACGATGCTTCGGTGATGGAGATCATGAGCACAAGATGATGATGGCCATATCACATATTATGATTGCATGTGATGTTTATCTTTTATGCATCTTATTTTGCTTAGTACGGCGGTAGCATTGTAAGCTGACCCCGTACTAAATTTCAAGGTATAAGTGTTCTCCCTGAGTATGCAACATTGCTACAGTTCGTCGTGTCGAGACACCACGTGATGATCGGGTGTGATAAGCTCTACATTCACATACAACAGGTGCAAGCCAGTTTTCCACACGTAGAATACTCGGGTTAAACTTGACGAGCCTAGCATATGCAGATATGGCCTCGGAACACTGAGACCGAAAGGTCGAGCGTGAATCATATAGTAGATATGATGAACATAGTGATGTTCACCATTGGAAACTACTTCATCTCACGTGATGATCGGACATGGTTTAGTTGATTTGGATCACGTGATCATTTAGATGACTAGAGGGATGTCTATCTAAGTGGGAGTTCTTAAGTAATATGATTAATTGAACTTTAATTTATCATGAACTTGGTCATGATAGTATTTCGCAAATTATGTTGTAGATCAATAGCTTGCGTTGTTGCTTCCCTATGTTTTTATATGTGTTCCTAGATAAAACTAAGTTGAAAGATGATAGTAGTAATGATGTGGTCTGGGTCCGTGATCTGAGGTTTATTCTCATTGCTGCACAGAAGAATTATGTCCTTGATGCACCTCTAGGTGACAGACCTATTAAGGGAGTCCTGGATTAGGGGGTATCCGGACAGCCGGACTGTATACATCGTCCGGACTATTGAAGCGTGAAGATACAAGACTCAAGACTTCGGCCCGTGTCCGGATGGGACTCTCCTTTGCGTGGAAGGCAAGCTTGGCGATCCGGATATTGTGTTTCCTTCCTTGTAACCGACTCCGTGTAAACCCTAGCCCTCTTCGGTGTCTATATAAACCGGAGAGGTTGGTCCTTAGAAGGCCGATCACGATTACAATCATACCATCATAGGCTAGCTCTTAGGGTTTCGCCTCTACGATCTCGTGGTAGATCTACTCTTGTACTACTCATATCTTCGATATTAATCAAGAAGGAAGTAGGGTTTTACCTCCATCGAGAGGGCTCGAACCTGGGTAAACATTGTGTCCCTCGCTTCCTGTTACTATCAGCCTAAGACGCACAGATCGGGACCCCCTACCCGAGATCCGCCGGTTTTGACACCGACATTGGTGCTTTCATTGAGAGTTCCTCTGTGTCGTCGCTGCAGGGTCTGATGGCGCCTTCAATTGTCAACAACACGTTCCAGGGGGAGACTTTTTCCCGGATAGATCTTCGTGTTTGGCGGCTTTGCACTGCGGGCCAATTCGCTTGGCCATCTGGAGCAGATCGATAGCTACGCCCCTGGCCACCAGGTCAGGTTCGGAAACTTGAACTACACAGTGGATATTCACGGAGACTTGATCTTCGACGGATTTGGGCCTGCGCCAGGAGCACCGAATAGTCACGATGAGCACGGCTTAGACCTGCTGTCGGACGAAGCTCGGGATATCACCCCCGCAGTAGCCTCGGATCTAAATCTGGAGCAGGTTGCATTGCCTAAGGACGGAGGGGTGGACCCCACCCCGCAGGACGCACACTCATCGGCGGAGGAGCCGAACACAGGTCCCACCTCTGTGGAGGCCTGTAACCCTGGGCCCCCGAACTCGTATCCGGTTGTTGGTTCCGGTCCGCACATCCTCGAACCAGTCGAGCCAGGTTGGGCTCTGGTAATGGAGTTTACCGCTGTGGACATCTTCCATCACTCGCCCTTTGGCGACATGCTGAACTCATTAAAGTCTCTCTCTTTGTCAGGAGGCTCTGGGCCGAACTATGTCCAGCTTGAGTGGGAAGCAAGCGACGAAGGAATTCGCTGCCCACCCATCACCCACTTCATTGCCACGATCAATGATTTAACTGACGTGCTTGACTTCGACTCCGAAGACATCGACGGTATGGACGACGATGCAGGAGAAGTACAGGAGCCACCGCTCGTTGGGCGGTGGACGGCCACCTCGTCACACGATATATACATGGTGGATACGCCCAAGGAGGACGACGGCGGCAATTCGGAAGATAAAACCCCCGGGCAAAAGCCAAAACGGCAGCACAGACGCCGCTCAAAGTCCAGCAACAGTAAAAATAGCGACAAGAGCGCAAGAAGGATCGACATACCAGCAAACTCCGAAGGCAATAATGACCACATGGACCCAGCGATGGAGCAGGATAAGCCATGTCACGCCGAACTGAGTTTGGAGCAGACGCCCGACCACAGTGATCCAGAGGGACGAGTCCATCAAACCGCCGCAGGACAAGAACACAGTTCGGACGATGATGCATTCATCATTCTGGAAGAACACGTGGAACGAGATAACCTCCACAGAAAGCTTATGGCCATAGCGAGAAGTCTAAAGAAGCAGAAGCAACGGCTCAAAGCCGCACAGGAAACGCTCAATCGCAGATGGAATAAAGTGCTAGACACCGAAGAAAGATATGGCGATGATCGCCATACAAAGAGCTATCCCAAACGCAAGCTACTGCCAGAATTCGACGACGAGGCCGTTCCACCAAAGAATAATACGACCAGGAGACCAGACGTACCACTTCACAACCGCAACAGAACGGCTACTGACGTCGCACACGATCTACATGAGCATCTGGATAAGCAAGCCGGTGCGGCCAGGTCCATCTACGGATCTAAAGGACAAAAGGCGGCGTCGGACTATGGTCACCAGAATGATCATACAAACCAAATACCAATTCGAAATAAGCTCCGAGCACATCAACAGCCAGCTGCATGCCACAGCGCGTCCAGATACAGAGGGGCTGCTCACCCCCTGTGCTTCACCGAAGAAGTACTGGACCATGAATTCCCACAAGGTTTCAAACCTGTGAACATAGAGGCATACGACGGAACGACAGACCCAGGGGTCTGGATCGAGGATTTTATCCTGCATATTCACATGGCTCGTGCGGATGACCTCCACGCCATCAAATACCTTCCCCTCAAGTTGAAGGGACCAGCTCGACACTGGTTGAAAAGCCTCCCCGAAAATCCAATTGGGAGTTGGGAGGAACTCGAGGACGCTTTCAGGGCCAATTTTCAAGGGACTTATGTCTGGCCTCCGGATGCGGACAATCTAAGTCACATAATCCAACAGCCTGGAGAGTCCGCCCGCAAGCTTTGGAACAGATTCCTCACTAAGAAGAATCAAATTGTCGATTGTCCGGATGCCGAAGCCTTAGCGGCATTCAAACACAGCATCCGCGACGAATGGCTCGCCAGACGCCTCAGCCAAGAAAAGCCAAGGACAATGGCAACCTTAACAAGCCTTATGACCCGCTTTTGCGCGGGTGAAGATAGCTGGCTAGCCCGTAAAGGCACCAGCGACCCCAGCACATCCGAAATAAGGGATGGCAATGGGAAGCCACGGCGTAATAAACACAGACGCCAAAACAAGGAAGAGAGCATGGACAATACAACGGTCAATGCCAGATTTAGGGGCTCTCGACCTGATCAGCAAAATAAGTCATTTAAAGGCAGTAGAGAGGGACCGTTCGGTCTGAACAGAGTCCTGGACAGACTGTGCCAAATTCATGGCACCCCGGAGAAACCTGCGAACCACACGCATAGAGAATTTTGGGTCTTCAAGCAGGCCGGCAAATTAAAAGCCAAACACAAGGGGAGGGAAACTCCAAGTGAAGACGAGGATGAACCTCGCCAGCCGAACACTGGGGGACGGAAAAAATTCCCGCCAGAGGTTAAAACAGTAAACATGATCCACGCGACTCACAAATCCACGATAGGGCACGAACGCGCGCTCGGAGACGCGCACGATATAGAGCTCATTGTACCCACATCTAACTACTGGACGTCTTATCCGATCACCTTCGATCACACGGACGGTTGAACTAGTATTCGGCGCGGAGGATCAGAGGCCTTGGTGCTTGACCCAATAATCGATGGATACCGTCTCACCTGTGTCCTCATGGACGGCGGAAGTAGTCTCAATCTAATATACGAGGACACTGTCTGCAGGATGAGGATAAACCCATCCAGGATTAGCCAAAGCAACACCACCTTTGAAGGGGTGATACCAGGCATTGAAGCCTACGGCAGGGGCTCCGTCGTACTGGAGGTAACATTTGGCTCCTCAGGCAACTCCAGAAGCAAAGAACTACTCTTCACCATTGCACCCTTCCAAAGCGGCTATCATGCACTGCTTGGAAGAACGACCTTCGCCCGCTTCAACGCATTGCCGCACTATGGCTACCTTACACTCAAGATGCCTGGTCCACGTGGCGTCATCACCATTAGCGGAATCATAGAGTGCTCTTCACGCGCAGAGGAACACAAGACGGCCCTGGCGGCCGGACTATAAGCGGCCTCCAATATCAGAAAACATGACTGGTCATTAAGACCACAGACACGGTTAGACGACTCCGATAGCCCGGATAAAATTAAACCAGGGCACCGTATATGTAATCCCATAGCGGACACCAGGGGCTATAAATATTTAATACAGCCCCATACTTGGCTCAACCTTATTGGCAGGCCAACATCTTACACTTTTACTATCCATCGCATATTTACGTTGTACTCTCCTACGAGTTTTCCTTTTTCCACAGACAACGTTCGCGCGATACCCTTCTAGGATACGGCACAACAGAGACAAAGGCGCAGACGTGCAGCAGGGCCCCGTTCAACAGGTTTCTTTTTAGATTAAGCCCCTGTGTAAACCTTTTCTATTGCCTCTTGTTGTTTAACCATCCCATGGGTTCCATACCCACAGAGGATACTACCATTATTGGCATTTCGCCACGACAGATTACCGCACGTACCTGGAACACAGGGTTCATAATGAATGGGCATTCTTGAGCCCATCTTCTGTTATAAAGCCCGAATACCTTCGGGAGTGTTCGGCGTCACGAGTTTGGCCTTATATGCATCAGCTCCGAATCATATCTTTGGTCAAATATTGGGTTTGCCCGACTCCTGGGTTTGCCGCCTTACGTTCCGTTATTATCAGCTAAGGCGGCCAAAGGAGAACTACTGCGATTGTGCCCTGGTTATTCTGGATGAGCACCTCAGTAGAGAAAACCGAAAACTGACTGTCATGATGCAGCGAGAGACTGTTTAACCACTCGAAGACTCACCGGAATCTTTAGGATTCCTCCGCATTAACGAAGGGCCGTTTCCGGGCCATGTACATACGTGCCCGTATTCGGATGCACGCGAAGGTACGAGGGGCTACATAGTAGCCCCACCTTTAGACTTCCACGGCTAAGCGAAAGTGTTACAGCTATATAGTCCGGTTGCCTAGTTCGACGTGCGATCACCTCCTTAATGGACCAAGACGTTGGATCAAGTGTGATTAAGCATATTTTTCACGAACACCCCCGCATTGTATGCGTGGGGGCTGAAGCCAACGACTGCTAACTTTCGGATTACTTATATACATATATAAAAACGGACGCACAGGGGACACAATCATCTTTTCAGGAAAAAAGTATAAATATAGCCTCATAGTCAAAATAAACATTGTTTTACAATGATTCGATTTATCACTCGAACAAGACATTCTTCGAGCACTGCGCCTCTATTAGCCGGGCACCTTCCGTGACCTGCGCCAAGTAGTGCTCGGCCGGATATTGGCCTCCCGCCGGATCCTGGGTCGCTACAATGGTGGCCTTCATATCCGTCCAATAGGCTTTAACACGGGCAAGAGCCATTCGTGCACCCTCTATGCACGCCGACCTCCTCATGGCATTGATCCGAGGCACGACCCCAAGGAATTGTTGCACCAAACCAAAGTAGTTGTCCGGCTTAGGCCCCTTCGACCAAAGATGGTCTATTACAGACCGCATTGCAAGCCCGGACAGCCTGTGAAGCTCCGCCACAGCAGCCATCTTCTCATTTAACGGTAGAGGGCGAGTGGGAGCATTGAATTGCGAACATAAAAGCTTCTCCACTTCCTTATCACCTTGATCCTTGAAGAACTTGGCAGCGTCAGCCGTGCTATTCGCCAAGTCCGCATATGCGTCGGCCGGACTCCAGCGTCCATCCAGGGGAGCATCCTTCGGATCCAAAAACTTCGTTCGTAGTAAGTAGGAGCCCCCAGCCACGATTTTGTTGGCCTGTTGGAGCTCCTCCCGCATACCCCGGATCTCAGTCCGCATCTCCTTGGTGGCATTAAGTGCCTTGTCCAGCTCGGCCGAGCTAGCCTTATTCTCCTTTTCAAGGAGTACATACCGGTCGGCGGCATTTTTTTAACTCCACAGCCATTTCGGCTATCTTTTCCTCGCTTCGGCGATGAGCAGCCTGTTCGGCTCTCAATTCTTCGGCCGCCTTTAGGGCAGCCGCATTGCTAGCCCGAGCTTGTTCCTTGGCCTGAGCAAGTTCCTCCCCCAGGGCCTCCACAGCAGCAGCAGCATCTGCAGTACAAACACATTGCATTAATATTATGCCCCTCTCACATTTTCCTATACAACATAATAAGGGAAGCAGAGCGCATACCCTGTGACTCGTCCAGCCGTTTGTTCACCAGCATGATATCGGCATCGATAGATCTGATCTGCCTTCTTAGTTCGGCAACTTCAACAGACTGGTCGGCTGCCGGATCATTAGATACCTGCGCACATGTACAACACAGCCATTACTATATGATCCCCCGTTTGCCGCCTATGGTGGGCAACCAGAGTCTCAGGGGCTACTATCCATATGGAGCACACCTAGCGCATGCCACACAGCCAAAAAATAGTGCATTTTTACTAAATACCTCAAAGCCTCTGAGCAGGCTCGTAAATGCCTCATTCAAACCGCTTGTAGAGGATGAAATCTTCTTAAGCACCGCACTCATTAATGAGCGGTGCTCCGCCGAGAGCGCAGCTCGCTCCAGAAGACCTGTCAGTACGTCCGGCCGGGCATCGAACTGTGTCGGACCCTTCTCATCGCCCCCCGTGGGAGCCAAACGCTCCGGGCTCAGGGCGACTGACGTAATGGCCTCCGGCTTCGGTAGATCCGAACTCCTCCGTGACGACACCTCAGTGTCGCCCGCTTCATGAGGCGGAGAGGTGGGTGGGGTCTCGCTCTCCATCATCTCCGGAGGAAGATCCCCCGAAGACGAATTCTGTTGAGGAGAGCTGCTAGCCGGACTGCAAAAGACGAATCCTGGTTATTGATCTTGGAGAAACGCAGTACCCTCGGAATAGTGATTAACTTACAGCTTGGTCGAGGGCTGGCCCGTTGGCGGGCGTGACATGGTGAGAACGCCCATCGAGATAGAGCCCCCCGGGGACACTTTCTTCCCCTGTTTGGGCATCTCCGTCTCCAAGTCTTCGGAGGCGGCCCTTTTCTTCCCGCGCGGGGAGGTGGCCTCAGATTCCCCTCCCCGACTATCCTCCTTTGGGGAGAAATCAATTCCCTCGGTCTGAATGCGTAGTGTGTGAAGTCCGGCTTCGCTGCCCTTTCCTTTGCCTTTCCCTGAGGGAATTTTGCTAAGCACCCGGCCAAGCATCTTGGCAACGGTTGGACTCGGCGAGCCTTCAGGAAGTGGCGCCGGACACCTGATTCTCTTCGCCTTGTTGAGCCATTCCTGGCCACGGAGGGTTTTTCAGAACAATGGTTATGGCAAATATAAACAGAGTGTTCGGCTTTAAGGTTACTTACTTGGGTATCTAGGCGATTGCAGCTTAGGCCTGCATCCTCGGTGGTGTCCAGACACTTTACTTGTGGTCCAAAGAATAATTTACACATCCCTTTGAGCTTCAGGCCGAAGAAGTGCTTAATAGTCTGTGGACCCTCCAGATTGAACTCCCACATCCGGAGAGGCCGACGTTTGCACGGCAACATCCGTCGGATTAGAATTACTTGAATTATGCTGACAAGATTTATGCCCCTCTCGATAAGCTCCCGGATATGGCTCTGCAGTATTGGAACATCACTGGCGGGCCCCCAATTCCGTCCTACGTCGGTCCATGACGCCAACTGTGACGGAGGGCCCGAACGGAACTCGTGGGCGGCTACCCACTTTGTGCCTCTGGGAGCTATAACATACAACCACCTCCGTTGCCACACATCAGATACTTCCGGGAAAGAACCCTCCGGCCATGGGGCATCGGCGTTCCTGCTTATTATGGCCCCTCCGCACTCTGCATGTCGCCCCTCGATCATCTTCGGCTTCACATTGAAGGTCTTGAGCCATAAGCCAAAGTGTGGGGTGACGTGGAGAAAAGCCTCGCACACAATAATGAACTACGAGATATGGAGGATAGCGTCCGGAGCCAGATCATGAAAATCCAACCCATAGTAGAACACGAGCCCCCTCACAAAGGGGTCGAGGGTGAGGCCCAGGCCGCGGAGGAAGTGAGGGACAAACACAACGCTCTCTTTGGGCTCCGGTGTAGGGATAACCTGCCCTGGAACAGGAAGCCTGTGCTGGATATCGACGGTCAGGTATCCGACCTCCCTAAGCCTCGTAATGTCCTCCTCTTGGATCGAGGAGGCCACCCATTGGCCTTTAGGGTTGGATCCAGACATATTGGAGGATCTGGGGTGTTGGAGCTTAGGTCTTGGGTGTTGAGCTTGAGGTGCGAGAAGGTGCAGGGGAGGTGGAAAAGAGGCATAGGCCTTGATCCCTTTATAAAGGGGGTGAATATCAAGAGTCCTCAGCGTGACCACTTGAGACTTATCCAAAAATACACAGAGTCATACCAACGGTCGTCGTGGGGTCACGCACGCCCATATTGATGGAAAATCCCGTAATAAGAGGAACACAATCTCTGCTTTGGCAGGACGTGCCAATAAAACCGCCTCGCTGCGCGAGTCGAGGTGGGGAGAGAAATGCCGGTTCGTGTTGGACCAGGCCACGATGCAAGGGCACGGCATACGAAGATTGCCAGCAGATCAGATTTACGCTATGTTCCCTACAATGAAATGTGAAAATCATCTTGTGGATCCGGACACGGTCTACGTGTTCGATAATTACTTTGGAGTATTCGGAGAAGGAACCCGCCTTGCAATGCTGAAGACAAGACTGCGTGCCGGACTCATCGTCATTGAAGCCTGGTTCAGGGGCTACTGAGGGAGTCCTGGATTAGGGGGTATCCAGACAGCCGGACTATATACATCGTCCGGACTATTGAAGCGTGAAGATACAAGACTCAAGACTCCGCCCGTGTCCGGATGGGACTCTCCTTTGCGTGGAAGGCAAGCTTGGCGATCCGGATATTGTGTTTCCTTCCTTGTAACCGACTCCGCGTAAACCCTAGCCCTCTCCCGTGTCTATATAAACCGGAGAGGTTGGTCCTTAGAAGGCCGATCACGATTACAATCATACCATCATAGGCTAGCTCTTAGGGTTTAGCCTCTACGATCTCGTGGTAGATCTACTCTTGTACTACTCATATCTTCGATATTAATCAAGCAGGAAGTAGGGTTTTACCTCCATCGAGAGGGCCCGAACCTGGGTAAACATTGTGTCCCTTGCTTCCTGTTACCATCAGCCTAAGATGCACAGATCGGGACCCCCTACCCGAGATCCGCCGGTTTTGATACCAACACCTATTGCAGGAGCAGATGCAGACGTTATGAACGTTTGGCTAGCTCAATATGATGACTACTTGATAGTTTAGTGCACCATGCTTTACGGCTTAGAACCAGGACTTCAAAAATGTTTTGAACGCTGCGGAGCATATGAGATGTTCCAAAAGCTGAAATTGGTATTTCAGACTCATGCCCGTGTCAAGAGGTATGAGACCTCTGACAAATACTTCGCCTAAAAGATGGAGGAGAATTGCTCAGCTAGTGAGCATGTGCTCATAATGTCTGGGTACTACAATTGCTTGAATCAAGTGGGAGTTAATCTTCCAGAGAAGATAGTGATTGACAAAGTTCTCTAGTCACCATCACCAAGTTACTGGAACTTCATGATGAACTATAGTATGCAAGGGATGACGAAAACAATTCCCGAGCTCTTCATGATGCGGAAATCGACGAAGGTAGAACTCAAGAAAGAGCATCAAGTGTTGATGATTGACAAGACCACTAGTTTCAAGAAAAGGGCAAAGGGAAGAAGGAGAACTTCAAAAAGAATGGCAATCAAGTTGTCACTCCCGTGAAGAAGCCCAAAGCTGGACCTAAACCTGAAACTAAGTGCTTCTACTGCAAAGTAAATGGTCACTGGAAGCGGAAGTACCCCAAATATTTGGCGAATAAGAGGGATGGCAAAGTGAACAAAGGTATATTTGATATACAGTTTATTGATGTGTACCTTACTAGTGTTCATAGTAGCCCCTGGGTATTTGATATTTGTTCGGTTGCTAAGATTAGTAACTCAAAACAAGAGTTACGGAATAAATAGAGACTAGTTGAGGGTGAAGTGACGATGTGTGTTGGAAGTGGTTCCAAGATTGATATGATCATCATCGCACACTCCCTATACTTTCGAGATTACTGTTGAACCTAAATAAATGTTATTTGGTGTTTGCATTGAGCATAAATATGATTAGATCATGTTTATTGCGATACGATTATTCATCTAAGACAGAGAATAATTGTTATTCTGTTTACATGAATAAACCTTCTATGGTCATACACCCAATGTTGATGGTTTATTGAATCTTGATCGTAGTGATACACATATTCATAATATTGATGCCAAAAGATGCAAAGTTGATAATGATAGTGCAACATATTTGTGGCACTACTGTTTAGGTCATATTGGTGTAAAGCGCATGAAGAAACTCCATGATGATGGGCTTTTGGAATCACTTAATTATGAATCATTTGATACTTGCAAACCGTGCTTTATGGGCAAGATGACTAAAACTCTGTTCTACGGAACAAAGGAACAAGCTAATAACTTATTGGAAATAATACATACCGATGTATATGGTCCAATGAGTGTTGAGGCTCGTGGCAGGTATCGTTATTTTCTGACCTTCACAGTTGATTTGAGCAGATATGGGTATATCTACTTAATGAAACACAAGTCTGAAACATTTAAAAAGTTCAAAGAATTTCAGAGTGAAGTGGAGAATCATCGTAACAAGAAAATAAAAGTTTCTACGATCTAATCGTGAGGAGAATATTTGAGTTACGAGTTATGCCTTCATTTAAAACAATGTGGAATAGTTTCACATCCCACGCCACCTCGAACACCACAGCGTACCGAACATCGTAACCGCACTTTATTGGATATGGTGCAATCTATGATGTCTCTTACCGATTTACCACTATTGTTTTGGGGTTATGCATTAGAGATACCTGCATTCACTTTAAACATGGCACCATCAAAATCCGTTGAGACGACTCCGAACTATGGTTTAACAAGAACCTAAGTTGTCATTTCTTAAAGTTTGGGGCTGCGATGCTTATGTGAAAAAGCTTCAACCTGATAAGTTCGAACCCAAACCACAGAAATGTATCTTCATAGGATACCCAAAAGAAACTTTTGGGTACACCTTCTATCACAGATCTGAAGGCAAGTTATTCATTGCTAAGAATGGATCCTTTCTAGAGAAGGAGTTTTCTCTCGAAAGAAGTGAGTGGGAGGAAAATAGAACTTGATGAGGTAATTCTACCTTCTTCCAAATTGGAAAGTAGTTCATCACAGAAATCAGTTCCAGTGATTCCTACACCAATTAGTGAGGAAGCTAATGATGATGATCATTAAACTTCTGATCAAGTTACTACCAAACCTCGTAGGTCAACCAAAGTACGATCCGCACCAGAGTGGTACAGTAATCCTATTCTGGAAGTCATGTTACTAGACCATGATGAACCTACAAACTATGAGGAAGCGATGATGATCCTAGATTCTGCGAAATGGCTTGAGGCCATGAAATCTGAGATGGGATCCATGTATGAGGACAAAGTGTGGACTTTGGTGGACTTGCCCGATGATCGACAAGCCATTAAGAATAAATGGATCTTCAAGAGGAAGACGGACGGTGGTAGTAGTGTTACTATCTACAAAGCTCAATTTGTCGCAAAAGGTTTTCGACAAGTTCAAGGAGTTGAGTATGATGAGACTTTCTCAGTCATAGTGATGCTTAAGTCTGTCCGAATCATGTTAGAAATTGCTGCATTTTATGATTATGAAATTTGGCAAATGGATGTCAAAAATGCATTCTTGAATGGATTTCTGGAAGAAGAGTTGTATATGATGCAACCAGAAGGTTTTGTCGATCCAAAGGGTGCTAACAAAGTGTGCAAGCTCCGGCGATCCATTTATGGACTCGTGCAAGCCTCTCGGAGTTGGAATAAATGCTTTGATAGTGTGATCAAAGCATATGGTTTTATACAGATTTTTCGAGAAGCCTGTATTTACAAGAAAGTGAGTGGGAGCTCTGTAGCATTTCTAATATTATATGTGGATGACATATTGTTGATTGGAAATGATAAAGAATTTCTGGCTAGCATAAAGGGATGCTTTATAAGAGTTTTTCAATGAAAGACCTCGGTGAAGTTGCTTACATATTGGGCATCAAGATCTATAGAGATATATCAAGACGCTTGATAAGATTTTTCAATGAGTAAATACCTTGACAAGTTTTTGAAAGAGTTCAAAATGGATCAGTCAAAGAAGGAGTTCTTGTCTGTTTTACAAGGTGTAAAGTTGAGTAAGACTCAAAGCCCGACCATGGCAGAAGATTGAAAGAGAATGAAAGTCATTCCCTATGCCACAGTCATAGGTTCTATAAAGTATGTTCTGCTGTGTACCAGACCTATTGTGCACCTTGTCATGAGTTTGGCAAGGGGGTACAATAGTGATCTAAGAGTAGATCACTGGACAGCGGTCAAAATTATCCTTAGTGAGGACTAAGGAAATGTTTCTTGGTGATGGGGGTGATAAAGAGTTCGTCATAAAGAGTTACGTCGATGCAAGCTTTTTCAGCGATCCAGATGACTCTGAGTCTCAATCTGGATACATATTGAAAGTGGGAGCAATTAGCTAGAGTATCTCCATGCAGAGCATTGTAGACATAGAATATTTGCAAAATACATACGGCTCGGAATGTGTCAGAGCTATTGACTAAACTTCTCTCACGAGCAAAACATGATCACACCTTAGTACTCTTTGGGTGTTAATCACATAGCGATGTGAACTATATTATTGACACTAGTAAACCCTTTGGGTGTTGGTCACATGGCGATGTGAACTATGAGTGTTAATCACATACAGATATGAACTATTTATGTCAAATCACATGGCGATGTGAACTAGATTATTGACTCTAGTGCAAGTGGGAGACTGAAGGAAATATGCCCTAAAGGCAATAATAAAGTTATTATTTATTTCCTTATTTCATGATAAATGTTTATTATTCATGCTAGAATTGTAAACCAGAAACTTAGTACATGTATGAATACATAGACAAAACATAGTGTCCCTAGTATGCCTCTACTTGACTAGCTCATTAATCAAAGATGGTTATGTTTCCTAACCATAGACATGTGTTGTCATTTGATGAACAAGATCACATCATTAGGAGAATTATGTGATGGACATGACCCATCCGTTAGCTTAGCATTATAATTGTATCAGTTTCATTGCTACTGCTTTCTTCATGACTTATACATGTTCCTCAGACTATGAAATTATGCAACTCCTGAATACCGGAGAAACACTTTGTGTGCTATAAAACATCACAACGTAAATGGGTGATTATAAAGATGCTCTACAGGTGTCTCCAAAGGTGTTTATTGGGTTGGCATAGATCGAAATTAGGATTTTTCACTCCGTGTTTCGGAGAGGTATCTCTGGGCCCTCTCGGTAATGCTTATCACTATAGGTCTTGCAAGCAATATGACTAATGAGTTAGTTGCGGGATGAAGTTTTACGGAACGAGTAAAGAGACTTGCTGTTAACGAGATTGAACTAGGTATGATGATACCGACGATCTAATCTCGGGCAAGTAACATACCAGTGACATAGGGAACAACGTATGATGTTATGCGGTTTGCCGATAAAGATCTTCAAAGAATATGTGGGAACCAATATGAGCATCCTGGTTCCGCTATTGGTTATTGACCGGAGATGTGTCTCGGTCATGTCTACATAGTTCTCGAACCCGTAGGGTTCGCACGCTTAATGTTCGATGACGATTTGTATTATGAGTTATGTGATTTGATGAACCAAAGTTTGTTCGGAGTACCGGATGAGATCGCGGACATGACGAGGAGTCTTGAAATGGTCGAGACATAAAAATTGATATATTGGAAGGCTATATTCGGACATCGGAATGGTTCCGGAGAAGTTCGGGTATTTTCGGGAATACCGGCAGGTTACCGGACCCCCCCCCCCCCCGAGAGAATTTATGGGCCTTATGGGCCATAAGAGGGAAGCACACCAGCCCACAAGGTGCTGATGCGCCCCCCTTGGGCAGGAGGCTGATTAGGACTAGGAGAAGGCCCACCCCTTTCCTTCTCCTTCTCCCTTCCCCCTTTCCTACTCCGTGTGGGAGGTGGAATCCTACTAGGACTAGGGAGTCCTAGTAGGACTCCACACCTTGGCACGCCCTCCCTAGGTCCAGCTTACTCTCCCTCTCCCTCCTTTATATACGGGGGCAGGGGGCACCCTAGAACACACAAATTGATCTTTTAGCCGTGTGCGGTGCCCCCCTCCACAGTTACACACCTCAGTCATATCGTCGTAGTGCTTAGGCGAAGCCCTGCACTGGTAACTTCATCATCACCATCGCCACGCCGTCGTGCTGACAAAACTCTCCCTCGGCCTCAACTGGATCAAGAGTGTGAGGGACGTCGTCGAGATGAACGTGTGCTGAACACGGAGGTGTCGTACGTCCGGTACTTGGATCGGTTTGATCGCGAAGACGTTCGACTACATCAACCGTGTTAACTAGCGCTTCCGCTTTCGGTCTACGAGGGTACATGGACACACTCTCCCCTCTCGTTGCTATGCATCATATAGATAGATCTTGCGTGATCGTAGGAAATTTTTGAAATTACCGCGTTCCCCAACAGAAAGTCAATAGTTCTGCAATGAAATTACATCCTACTTATGGTGCATTATTCGTTGTTACTTATGCTTAATGCTTGGGTATGAGATTTTTTGTTTCTTGGTTGGGCGCCTCTCAATCTTTTTGCTAGCCTTCATTTTGCACTAAGTATGATCACTACTTGTGCATCCAAAACCATTTAAACAAGTTTTGCCATATGAGTCCACTATATCTACCTATATGTGGTATTTCCGTGCCGTTCTAAGCAAATTTGCATGTGCCATCTCAAATTTTCAAAATAAATTTCTCTTTTGTGTGCTCGTACCGCTCGCGAGGCGGTGAGGGGTGGCCGATATTTTCAAATGTGTTATTCTCACGATGAGTGTTTATTCACTTGCCATTGCACGAGAGTACGACAAAGGTATTAGGGATGCCCAGTCCCGAAATGAAAAAAATGAATTTACTTTATGTTGTCAAATAATAAATTCCTTGAAAAGTGTTGGTATGGAGGGCACCCGTGGATACTGACAAGCCTTGGAAAGTGAAAGTATGGTGGAAAAAGTAATAAACTTTATTTTCTGTTTGGGAACCACCTATGATGTATCTAGCATGGAAAGTGTTGGGAGCTCTAAGTCGTTTTGTGGCACCATTACCTGAAAGGGATGACAACCCCTTTAACACGTCGGGTTGCGAGTATTTGTTATTTGTGTGCAGGGGTTGTTTGCGTTGTGTTTCTTGGTTCTCCTACTGGTTCGATAACCTTGGTCTCATCACTGAGGGAAATACCTACCGTCGTTGTGCTGCATCATCCCTTCCTCTTTGGGTAAATACCGACGTAGTTCAAGTAGACATCAGTTGGTATGCATTTTCATATTCCTTTCTCCGATAGAAATCTTGGGATACTTTTGAAGTTCTTTGTGTTGGATTGAATATTATGAATCTGAAGTTGTTTGATGCATATCGTATAATTGACACACGAATACTATTGGTTATATTGGAGTATCTAGGTGACATTAGGGTTGATTGATGTGTGTCATATGGTGTTATTTTAGTACGAACTCTAGGGTTGTTTGTGACACTTATAGGAATAGCCCAATAGATCGATCAGAAAGAATAACTTTGAGGTGGTTTCGTACCCTACAAGCAATTTCATCTTATGTTCTGCGCGATAGGAACTTTGGAGTGATTCTTCGTTGCACGTTGAGGAATTGACATATGATCTAATTATGTTATCATTGTTGAGAGAACTTGCACTAGTCAAAGTATGAACCCTAGTCCTTGTTTCCAAGAATTGCAATACCATTTTTGCTCACTTTTATTACTAGTTACCTTGCTGTTTTTATATTTTCAGATTACAAAAACCTATATCTACCATCCATATTGCACTTGTATCACCATCTCTTCGTCGAACTAGTGGACCTATGCAATTTACCATTATATTGGGTGTGTTGGGGACACGAGAGACTCTTTGTTATTTGGTTGGAGGGTTGTTTGAGAGAGACCATCTTCATCCTACGCCTCCCACAGATTGATAAACCTTAGGTCATCCACTTGAGAGAAATTTTCTACTGTCCTACAGAACTCTGCACTTGGAGGCCCAACACGAGTCTACAAGAAGAAGGTTGCGTAGTAGACATCAGCCACCGGCCCCTCCTCCTTCGCCCCTTCCCTCGCCGCCGCCGGTAGTCCCTACTGGACGAAGCCCTGACGTGTGTTGGCAGCGACGAGGACGCCCCACTCCTCCTTCCCCTTCCTCGCTCCCCGTGCCGCTCCTCCCGAACCCCAGCGCCTCAGATGCACCGTCATCGGTTATCCTTGCTCTCCGTCATCCAGCTTGGGTGGCCGGCCTGGAGTTCGCTGTCAGCGGCGAGGTAGGCCCACATCTAGCCATGCCCGTGGTGCGGGGCTACCATCCCTCGAGCTCGTCTCTACCCATATCCAACTGGAGGTCGGTTCGTTGATCCAAAGAGGCTACGACTAGGGGGTTGGCCGGTACTGCCCGTCCAGGGGGGATGGGCCTGGTTTTCGGGGGGATCTCATGTCTCCTAAGATAAATCGGCCACGTGGTGGCCCTCGTGCTCTTCGCGTGAAGTCCCTGTTCTACATGTGATCAATGCTCTTTGATCTGGCCATCAGTGAGTTCCGAACATCTCCTTCGAAGGAAAACAAGGACTAGTATATATGACGCTTTTTTGGACACCTTGATTGCATAAGGGCACATCGTGACATGTTTTTTTCTCTCTTATTATTTTATTTTTTGGCCGTGCGCATCCTGGATGTTCTTACGAGTCTTGTTGGTGCATAGGCTGAGCGTAATTGGTATCTACTTGATATTAATATATTCCCCATTAAAAAAATCTTTATCCATTAGGCTTAATAAGCTATAATAACATATACAAGCAAAATTAGTAACAACTAGGCACTAGTTGGGAGATTAGCACATCTGGAATTGTACAACTAGGAAGAAATAGGCAAAGTGCCACAATATGGAAGTAATGCAAATGTTACTTTAATTCGTGCTTATGTTTAAGAAAACATACATGTCCTTTCGGTGCATGTTACAGGGCAAAAATAGGAACAAAAATACGATTTCTTGCACCTGCCATCTAAACACTTACATCCAATACAAGATCCTCAACTTTAATTAATTGGTCTCCTTGATAATAGTATGTGTAGAGCCTTAGCTTCTTCACAAGGATTAGTGTTATTACTCGTTTGTTTATCTCCTGAAATAAATGCACCAGTCTCTGTTTGACCCGCACACTTTGTATTTTGAACAACAAAAACTAGTTGTTCATCATTGTAGCTTGGCCGCACGTACTCTAATATATATGCAGCATATTTTCGGACAACACCAACTTTAGGCGAAACATCGACGATCCCGGTATTTATATTACATGGGGTCATATCACAATGAGAAGGCCATGCCACTCTAGAAAAGTATAAATGACTCCTTTAACTTGATGACTGCCATCCTCATGTGAAGTCAATTAAAAAGATTCCTTCCATTTTTTCAGCCCATATGTATTTTATGTAAATAATAATTCCATGTAGAATCAAACTTATTTAATTCTGGATGGGCAAACTATTTTCAATAGCACTGCCAATGAATTAACATATCTGAATAGTCTGATCTATCTTAGTTAACTGCTCAAAATTCCGTGCATACCCTGACCAAACTGCATGCAAGGGTGAACTGATTGTTATCTTTAGCGGAGCATCCAGCATCTTCACAAATGCAATGGAGAAACAAAAACAACATAAGAGATAATTACTCCCTCCGTTCCTAAATAATTGTCTTTCTAGTGATTTCAACAAGTGACTACATACAAAGCAAAATAAATAAATCTACACTCTAAGACATGTCTACATACATCCGTATGTTGTAGTCCATTTGAGATGGCTAGAAAGACAATTATTCGGGAACGGAGGGAGTAATTAACAATCCGACAACTAACTAGCAATACTTTTGTTGAATAGCCGTTGCGCGTGAGTAAACATGGCACAAGAGATAGAAACACCTCGTTATTTGTGGTTTGTACCAATCAAATATTGAAGAAACTGTCGTGTCAGGAAAGACTTGCAAGCCGAGCGCAACTAATCAATTCGTTGAGAGAGCAAGGTAGTGGCAAATTATATATTTAAAGTTCAGGATATTTAATGAGTGATTACAAAAGATCCACATTTGCCACAACCAGAATCACCATCAGGATTCAAGAGGACGCGGCATCAGGAATTGACCAAGACTTAATCAAACCTTCGCAATTGCTCACCTACTTTGATCGTTGCCTCATCTTTTGGCACTTCCTCTTGAGCCTCGTCATTCTCTTGTTCTTCCACTGCACATTATTTCAAACGCAATGTACAATATAATTTGCATGTAAATAGTGCAAGGCAGGACACCAAATGCAATGTACTTTATTTGTTGGAAACAAGAGTATTGGGTGTTCGGATTTAATTCTCATTGTGTGTGGTCAGTTTTGTTAAATGAACAAACAAAAAGCAATAATAAAGAAAAATAATAAGGACATGTCCTGCAATCTAGTATTTGGCAAATGACAAGATTGTAACAATGTGATGAATCTTTGCAACAAAAGGGAGTACTTATATATGCATTTGACATTCAAGAACATGAGTTATTAAACCAAAAATGGAATAGTAAAGTTAAAAGACTAAGGGCTAGTTCTTTTGGAGCTTATGGCTGGCTGTGGAAATAAGTTGCCCCTCCTTACTTATAGCAGGCTTATAAAATGAAATTTTAGGTTGAGCTTCTAGGGGCAGCTTATTTCCACACCCAGCCATAGGCCAAAAAAAAAACTAGACCTAAGCATGTTCCCTGAGAAATGCTTCAATCGTCCACATGGTGTAATAGAATGGATTAAATCAGACTCATCGTCTGTGAAATAGCAGTAAATACAGAGAAGCTGAAAGTGACAATAAGTGGTAGAACGAATACATTGTTGCCATCAGTTCTTGGAGCCATGATGTTCATCAGTTGGTATTTTATTCAAACTGACCACCATTGTTAATCTCAACCAATTCATTCCCATGTCTAAGATCAAATTACCGCATGGTGCTTAAGCAATAAATCAAGTTCAGTTGTTCAACTGAGGCTCCAATTCACTGGCAGCTACCAATGCTGGAAGTGTCACTGGTTCAACTTTTGTTTCCCTTGTGAGGTAAAAAGAAAATTAATGAACCTGCAAATATCTGCAATGTTCCTGGTATTTGTTCATCTCGGAGCAAAGAAAAGGACCTGTCACACCGCAAAAAGATAAAATAACTGACACAACAAATGCAGGGCCAAAAGGCACATTTCAGAGTACCTCAAGGATAATAGGTGCATAAAATTCAGTCACAAACACATATAATCCTCACATTACATAAAACTCAGTACTGGAACATAGCCAGACTAGTATTAAACAACTAAATTTGACCAAACACAGGTAAAAGCAACTTCCACAGCCAAAACAACAGAACAAATCAAGAATCACTAGACAATGCCATCACCCCTCAGAGTTCCGCTGCCTGGATGCAAGATGATGCTTACGGCCTACTTGGATCGCTGCCTCATCTTTCGGCGCTTCCTCTTGAGCCTCCTCATCCTCTTCTTCTTCCACTGCAAATTACAGCAACAATGCCTAGCATCAGCATAAATTGCATGGGTGCTATAGAAGATGCTTAGGAACATAACAAGTTTTCCAGATGAAAAGGAACAGAAAGTACAACTTGTTTTGGAATCAGAAGATTGAGTGTTTCATTGGATATCATCACGTGATTTTCAGAAACACGGACCAATTGTTCTTCATCATTTCCCAGACTAAAGTCGATTTCAAAGGCAAATAGGAATCAATTATGCTAAGATATCCAAAGAACTAGCTAAGCAAAGTATAGATCTGCAGTCGGTTTGACATTCAGAATGAGTAGGAGGATTTTATCATCAAATAGATCGGACAACAATTGTCTTCCTCATCATGCCAACGACGCAATTATACCCAAAAAAACAGTGGAAAAATGAGCTAAACAATCAGAGTTCTCTCAGACAAATGCCTCGATTGTCCACATGGTGTAATAGAATGGATTACATCAGACTCGTAATCTGTTTTAATCATCACAGAGACTATGGACAAACTAAAACAGCCAAAAAAACACATAAATCTGGCTAACATAACTAGAGGCAGTAATTAGATCTAATAGAGGGAGCAAATCTGGTCGAAATAGCAGCGGTTCCCTCAGACAAATGCCTCATTTTTGTCCCCACGGTTGGATGGCATGGATTGGATCTGACATCTAATCAGTGTTGATCATCACAGAAAACCACTAATCACGCAAGCAACAGCGAGAACGAACACTCTATAAACACTAGCACATGTCCAGATCTAACGCGGTCGCGAAGCAGCTAACAGGAGAGAAAGGTAGACGAAGGGCAGTAAGAACCTTGGCCCTCATCGCGGCGGCGGTGTCGGCCTCGCTCTCCGGTTCGCGGCGGTGGTGGCGGCGGGAGTGTGTGGACGAACCCGATCTCCGTAGATTGTTGGCGGCGGGGCTCTCGCCTCGTACTTATACGGGCTGGGTGCTGAAGAGGGGAAAACCCTAGCGGGATCGGACGCGTGGACGGCTCGGATCAGCCAGTGAACGGCGTTCTGATCCGATTAGTTCCTCTGGTTTCTGGGCCTGTTGGGCCTCCAAACAACGCATAGGCCCACGCTAACATTTGACTGGACTTGATTTCCTGAATGGGGAAAAAAGAAACTTGACCAGTCTTTACTTTTATTCTCTTTTTTTTTACTTAAAAAAAAGAGTAGCGTTCCTTTTTCTGCCAGACGGAGTGATTCGTCCAACATTTTTTTATAACCATTCCTTGGGAACCGCCTTAATCATCTCATCTTTTTGGTTCAAAAATATCGTCTCATCTTTTATTGACTTATCAAATAAATTATATTTTCTTTCATAAGTCAAAATAAGTGATTACAAAATAAAATCATGAGCAAGATTTGTTAAGTATTTATTTACACAATCACGTAACATAAAGTTGTAAATTATGGGATAATGATGGCGCTGGTGCGCAACTGTTGGTGCAGCACATTCACCATTAATTATACTATTTTTAACACAGTATAAACGTAAGCGCTCGTATATATATGCGCATATATTCATCCATATGAACACACACACGCACACCCTATCCCTATGAGCATCTCTGAAAGACTGAGTCAGCATATTATCTAAATTTTACAAAGTCATCATAGGCGTTTATCCAGAATAAATGCAAGCACCAGGACTTGAATACTAATAGGCTGAGAATACTATTGTCCTTCTAACCATTCAACCACATATTGTTTCGCCAGGACTAATCATACTGATGTAGCCAAGTCTTGTTTAAAAACTAGGGACCAAACTTCGTCCCATATAGTTGAACAACCCGTTGCTGCGGTCTGATGTAGTTGCTACTCGTTTGCTTCTAAAGTAACTTGTAATCAACTACTTCTGATGAGAACAAATCGATAAAGTACCTTGTAACAAACTACTGAGATAATTTGTACCTTCTCTCCGTACCCATGTATTATCAAGTAGCCTCTTAATGTACTTTCCCTTTTTTCTTCTTTGAAGCAAGTTTATGAAAAAAATGATGTATTCCGATCTCCATGAAGCAACCAATTAGCTCGTCCTCTCTATAACCAAATCAATTCTTGTTGATACAGAAGATTCTCAATATCTAGCCTAACAAAAAGAAGATTCTCAATATTTGAAGATCTTTTTTATCCCTAATCTCCCCGTCAGATCACTTTGTCTCCATTTCTGAAGGTATTTACTTAGCTTCGATATCCTCTTATTTGGGCCTTTCAGAACCTCCAGATCCCTCTTGTGTAGATCTTTATGATCAGGCAAGGGTGGCCTAGCTTGCTCGCTCCCAAGCCAATTGGACTACCGCATTAACGGTTTCTTCACACAACCAACGGGCTTCAAACTTTTTTCGGGCCTTCGGTTGTTGAGACAAAACATATTTTTTTAAAATATGAAGGAGAATAGATCAATGGTCTGAATGGACATGGTGCTCATGAACCAACCCAACGCATATGGCAATTTATCCGCACACGCCTCATTACTTAGTGATGCCTTGGCTCTAGGTAAACTGATCACCAATAACCGTGGTCTATTGAAGTCCACACAACCTGTGAAATTATGCATCAACTGTTGAGGTCGAACATCACCACCCTCCTTCTCACTTTCCACCAATCTCTCATTAAAATCACAAAAACTAACCATGGACCAGCCGCATTACGTTGCACGAGTATGTCCAGGACAGGTGCTTCCTATCCCAAGTAGGTTGTCCGTAATATCCCGTCAAGCACCATGAAGCATTATTTTCACCATAACAATTCCACCAATAAAGTTTGGAGAAGAATAATTCAACACCACTTCATTAGACTGGTTATAAAAAAGGACAAGGCTCCCCGAGCGACCATCACTCTCAACAATATGACTAAATCAACCCTAGCTTAACTCTCAACTCAATTGCACTCGCTTTGTTCATATAAGAAAATCACATCTCCTCTCACACTCCCTTGGAGGTCCAAGGGCTCACTGTCGTGGATGAAAGCATCCCACGTCAGTTCCAATCTAAGATTTCCATTGTGCCCGGCTGTCCTTCTCGTCTGAGGCCACCAATCCATCATTAGCATTGCAGTCAATTTCCGTCCATCACTTCCCTTTAGTTTAATTTGCTTTGCATTTTTCCGAGGCCCACAAACCTTTTGTCTAGTATGTTTGAACCAAAAAGGAGTTAATATACATGGTTTGGTCCACACTACGAGAAAGTGGCCCAACCAAAATAAGCTACCTAATTTTGAAATTTCTCCAAGTGCTTTAGGGTGACTTTTGTGTCCTTACAACACCATCCTTCGTGCCGTCTTGTCCATGTATCTTGCTTCCATGATGTACATATCCTCTTCTCCAATCTCCACAACCTTCAGTTCTGTGGATTTAATTGTTGATTGATCCTTGTGGGATTACGGTTGTATGTGTAGCAGGGGCTGTAATGGTAGAAGAGGTGCCCCCATCACTTGATTTTGGGGCAGGTGCTGGTGCTTTTTTTAACACAGTACACATGCATGCGCTCATATATATGTGCATACATTCATCCCTATAATAAACACATACACGCATACTCACTAGTAGAAAACCGGGTTTCAGTCCAGCCACATAAGCCCATTAATCCCGGGTCAGTCACGAACCGGGACCCATGGGGGCATAGGTCTCGGTTCGTGAGGCCAGGAGGCCGGCCGAGCCTCGTGGGGCATTGGTCCCGGTTCGTCTCGCCCCTTTGGTACCGGTTCCAAACACGAACCAGGATCAAAGGGCCTCGTTCCTGGCCCACAACCTTTAGTCCCGGTTTGTGGCTGGAATCGGGATTAAAGGACCACCTTTTGTCCTGGTTCCAGCCACGAACCGAGACCAATAAGATGCCTATATATACCTCCTTGCCCGCGAGCAGAGCAATGGAGTGCTCTGGTTTTTTTGGCCGGTCGTGGGAGAGAGCTTTGTGGTGCTCTAGCTCACCTCCTATGCACACGAGGTGTTCGATAAAATGTTGAGCCGCACTTAAGCTTTCTCCTCTCGAAGTACTTGTCCAAAGTCCATTTTCCTCTAGATTTGTTTAGGTTTAGCGGTATGTCATGTCACGTCCCCATCCTCCCAGCCGTCGATTGCCCGCGCCGATCTCGTCGCCGGCACCATCATGGTGAGCCTCTTGATCTTATCTTCTTTCTCAAAGAAAAAAGTTCTTACTTGTATGATTTAGATAGATACTTGTGTAATTTTCTTACTTTTATTATTGTTTGTTATTATATAGTGCGATGGTTTTGGTATCCGTCTCCATCGGCCCTCGTCCTGTTTATGATTCGGATGTGGTATATATTATCTTTTATAACTATTTGGTCCATTTAGTGTTTATGACAATTATGCCGACCAACGTGACATAGATTTTTTTATCTAGGAGGTATGTGAACCGGAAATCCCAACCGACCCTATTGTCGAGAGGTTAAATTTAGTTGAAGAAGAAAACAATTACTTGAAGGAAAAAATGGAAAAAATTGAGGAGGAGAAGATGATATTGGAGTTGCATGTTGCAGATGTCGTCGATGATCACAAGATCAAGATGGATGCAATGCGCTTGAAGATTAGAAAGATTAGAAAATATGTCATTCATACTGAGGCTTAATATCATTATGCCGTTGGATCAATTGTTATCTTAGTTGCGATTATGATCGCATTTGTTGTTGCATTGAAATGTTTTACATAGTTTCAATGTATGTTTAATTAGATGCTGTGGAGAGCTATATGTTGTTCAATGAGAACTATTTATGTACTTTGGCTTTAATGTGATGATGAACTTCTATTAATTTGGTCACTTATTTATTCATGATGCATGCAGATGAACCGGCAATGGATGTACGGTAACAGACGCACCTCCGAGTACATTAAGGGCGTGAATAATTTTCTCGTAGTGGCTGAGGCAAACAAGCAGAATAGTTTTATGTGTTGTCCATGCCCTATATGTGGGAATATGAGGTCTTACTCTGACTCGAAAACCCTTCACACCCACCTGCTTTATAAGGGTTTCATGCCACACTATAATGTTTGGACCAAGCACGAGAAAGAGGGGTTATGATGGAAGACAACGAAGAAGAAGAGGATGATGACAACTATGTGCCCCCTGAATACGGTGATGCTGCAACGGGGAAGCTGAAGATCAAGAGGAACCAGACGATGTGCCCGATGATAATCTTCGTCGGGTCATTGTTGATGCAAAGAGACAGTGCAAAAGTGTAAAGGAGAAGCTGAAGTTCGACCGCATGTTAGAGGATCACAAAAAAGGATCATGCCCAATTGCGAAGATGGGAACACAAAGCTCGGTACCACACTGGAATTGCTGCAGTGGAAGGCAGAGAATGGTGTACCTGACAAATAATTTGAGAAGCTACTGAAAATATTGAAGAAGAAGCTTCCAAAGGATAACGAATTGTCCGACAGTACGTATGCAGCAAATAAGGTTGTATGCCCTCTAGGATTGGAGGTGCAGAAGATACATGCATGCCCTAATGACTGCATCCTCTACTGCGGTGCGTATGAGGATTTGAACGCACGCCCGGTATGCGGTGCATTGCAGTATAAGATCAGACGAGATGCCCCTGGTGATGTTGACGGCGTGCACCCCAGGAAGAGGGTTCCTGCCAAGGTGTGTGGTATGCTCCTATAATACCACAGTTGAAATGTCTATTCAGAAACAAAGAGCACGCCAAGTTGATGCGATGGCACAGAGAGGACTATAAGAAAGACGGGAAGTTGAGAGCACCCGCTGATGGGTCGCAGTGGAGAAAAATCGAGAGAAAGTACTGGGAGGGCTTTGCAGGTGACGCAAGGAACGTATGGTTTGATTTAAGCGCAGATGGAATTAATCCTTTTGGGGAGCAGAGCAGCAATCACAACGCCTGGCCTGTGTATCTATGTATCTATAACCTTCCTCCTTAGTTGTGCATGAAGCGGAAGTTCATTATGATGCCAGTTCTCATACAAGGCCCTAAGCAACCCGGCAACGACATTGATGTGTACCTAAGGCCATTAGTTGAAGAACTTTTACAGCTGTGGAATGGAAATGATGTACGTGTGTGGGATGAGCACAAACAACAGGAATTTGACCTACATGCGTTGCTGTTTGTAACCATCAATAATTGGCCTGCTCTCAGTAACCTTTCAGGACAGACAAACAAGGGATACCACGCACACACGCATTGTTTAGATGACACCAAAAGTATATACCTAGACAAATGCAGGAAGAATGTGTACCTAGGGCATCGTCGATTTCTTCCAACCAACCATCAATGTCAAAAGAAAGGCAAGGCAGATCACCAGAAGAAGCCCGTCGTCCGTACTGTGATCACATACTTGCTATGGTCAATGCTTTACAAGTAATCTTTGGAAAGGGTCCCGGTGGACTATCTGTTCCGAATGACGCTGAGGGACATGCACCCATGTGGAAGAAAAAAACTATATTTTGGGACCTACCCTACTAGAAAGACCTAGAGGTTAGCTCTTCAATCAACGCGATGCACGTGATGAAGAATCTTTGTGTGAACCTACTAGGCTTCTTGGGCGTGTATGGGAAAACAAAAGATACACTGAAGGCACGGGAGGACCAGCAACGTGTGCACGAAAAAGACGGCATGCCTCCAAAGCAGTATGAAGGTCCTGCCAGCTACGCTCTTACCAAAGAAGAGAAGGAAATCTTCTTTGAATGCGTGCTCAGTATGAAGGTCCCATCTGGCTTCTCGTCGAATATAAAGGGAATAATAAATATGTCAGAGAAAAAGTTCCAGAACCTAAAGTCTCATGACTGCCTTGTGATTATGATGCAACTGCTTCCGGTTGCATTGAGGGGGCTTCTAGCGGAAAATGTTCGATTAGCCATTGTGAAGCTATGTTCATTCCTCAATGCAATCTCCCGGAAGGTGATTGTCGGGGAAGCTGATCCACGAACACCTATGGGACCGGCGGACCGAGCCCCTTTCGGTTCGGCGGGGGGCGGAGATCGCACGAAGAGCGGATCGAGGCGAAGCACACGAGCAGTTTACCAAGCTTCGGAGCTCTCCGGAGAGATAACACTCCTACTGTTGCATGTCTGAGTGTATTGAGTTCTTGCTCGGGAGCGCTGAGTGCTACAGTACACCCTAGCTACTAACGAGACCGAGCGTGAGTGTTTTTCTGCCTTCCCACCCCCCTCTACGTTGCGCATGGGCCTCCTTTTATATGCTAAAGGGGTCTCCGACAGGTGGCAACGTAGACAAGGGTAAAAATGGAAAAGGAATCGCGGTTGGTACAACAACCTGTACAGTGTATCATACCTAACCCTGACAGCAGGGGACAAAGGCATTAAATGCCCGTCTACGTCGCCCAAATAGTGCAAAAAGGGACCGTCAGGGATGCCACCGCTCGCCACGATGGCAATCTTGTCAGCGCCGCTTGCCATCGCGCACCGCTGGCTGCACAGCCTCTTGCCACGCGCGCCTGGAAAGGCCCCAGGGCGACACGTTGGTGGATGTGCTGGAGCGCGGGTACAGATTGGTAGCTTGCCGCGGCAAGCGCTTTGCCGCGGTCGTTGTCTTGTCGCGTCCGGAAGCTTGTCGCTCACTGGGCCTCGCCGGGACGCGTGGCACGTCGCGGCAAGTTCCTTGAGATGCCTTGGTTGGCCTTCCCGGCAAGCTCCTCTTGTCGGGGCCTTGTCTCCTTGGCTTGAATACTTTGTTCTTGAATGGCTCCAAAGGAACCATGGAGGATCTTGGCGGTCACCCGGCAAGCCTTGCCGCGGGGTGCTGCGACTGCCCGTGCACAAGTTCGGGATACTAGGGTACCCCTACTCTAGTACACCGACAGGAGCCCCCAGGCCTGGGCCACACACGGTGCCGAGCGCTGTTGGGCCAGACCCAAAACAGGGCACGGGCACGCGCGGCCTGGGTTACGCCGTATCTCACTCTGTATCCACCGCGCCCTCCTCGAACGGCACGCGTCGAATGCGGCGTCGTGGGAGAGATCGTGGGTGGTTTCTTTATTCGGAAAGACGGAACGTCTGCCCCCTCCCTCCTTGTTGTACTTGTAGTTCTTCAATTCTTGCTGTTTTGTCTTGTATCTGATTTGCTTTACTCTGAACCCATTCCTTTTCAGGACTCTGGCCCAGAGAGCGGCGAAGAGAGCCAAGGCCCCGGTGATTGTCATCGAGGACGAACCCACCGCGACAGCAGGGTGTGTGTCCGAGACCACCTTGCCGGACCCGACAACTATTCCCCAAAGCAACCCCCAGCGCAGCCCCCAGCGTAAGTATATGGTTTACTTCCTGCTGTTAGGCGCGCATGGGTGCTCTTTCTTTGCTGACATCTGATTCTTGGTTTGCGTAGGAGCAGAGCAGTCTCACCAGGAGTGCCCGGAAGCCGCTCCCGACATGCCCTCTGCTTCGACTACACCGCCAAGGGAGGATTCCCCGGCAAGAGAGCGTTCTCCGGCAAGGGACAATTTTCTGGTAAGGGAGAAGTCTCTGGCAAGGGGCAGTTCTCTGGCAAGGGACAGCACCAGCGACCCCTCGGTGGCGGAGACCACGGCTGTAGATCCTAGTACAGGTAATCCTCTTGCTTGAAAACTTCCCCTGGGTTCTTCTTCTTCTGATTTTCTTTTTGAATATTTGCTTGACTTTTCTCCCTTTTCCGGTCGTCGGGTCCATCTGCCACGGAGCCGATGGAAACCGAGGTCGCCGGCGATGAGAACGTGCGCGGCAATGCCAACGACACTGCTGCCACCGAAGAAGAGGCCGGCACCGATGATCCCGCCGGCGGAGAGGCCGTCAAAGCTGCCGCCGCAGGAGCTGGCGAGGGGTCCGGCGATTGCACTGACGGGCCCGAGGCCGCAGGAGCGTCAGGCGCTACGCCGACCGCCGATCCCTCCGCCGCTGCTGCAGCGTCAGGCTCCGGAGAGCCCCAGCCCGGCGCCTATTTGAAGGCCGGCGATGGCATCTTCATCAAGCTCCCCTGGGCTTGTTGCTGCTGGTCATGTTATGAGAACAATCTGTTAGAGCTGCGACAAGCTATCTTATAATACGACTCTATTTTGGGTAGCGATTGCTATGTTATTTCCTTTACTTGATTCCTTCCTTTGTATGTTTTGGCCCTACGCTTTTAGGGAACTTGTCGGCGCAGGCACCTTAGCCGCGAGCGCTGAGTGCGGGACGTCAGCAGCCTGCTGGCGGTGCCGCTACCGACAAGAAACCTTGTCGCAACTAGTCGCAGCTCACTTAAGTTGTTGAGCGGACTCGAAACAAAGTAAGGGCACAACTAGCTACGAGTTGGTTCCTCCGCGCACAGGTTTTCCATACAAAGCACGGTCGTTCGAGGAAGATAACTTAAAAATTTTAAAACTGATTGCTCAAACTTTAGCAACTTAGCTTTTCTATCGTTTGCTTCTCGGTAAGGCGAAACTTCCTCGAACGACGCTTGGTCCACACCATTATCTTCTCCTTTCCTCCCGGCAAACTTGTGGGCGAGGGAACCTTCCTTTCTTTGAGAAAGAGAAAGAAGAGAAAATAAAGATATGGGGCCTTACGGCTCGTTATTGCTTACCGGGGGTAGGCGCTGCACAAAGTGTCAGATAATGCGTGCAAAGAAAAGTAGAAAGCATGAAATTGACAAGATGTACAGAGCACATGAGCTTTACTTACGCACGGGGTCTGCGCCCGGCTTCGTATAGAGGATTACATGCAACATCGGCAAGACTTGTACGAAAGGTGGTTGCCGGAACAGGTTCCGGCAACCGCGCCTTATGGGTAAAACTTACGAAGATGCTCAATGTTCCAGGAGTTGCTCACCGGAATGCCATCTTCGGTCTCAAGGCGGACAGCGCCAGGCCTAGTGACTCGTTTCACCCGGTAAGGGCCTTCCCACTTCGGCGTCAACTTGTTGGAATTCTTGGCGGACTGAACGCGCCGAAGAACAAGGTCGCCTTCCTCGAGACTTATGGCATTAACTTTGCGGCTATGGTAGCGGCGCAAAGCTTGCTGGTATCGAGCAGCTCGTACAGCGGCCTGAAGACGGTCCTCCTCAAGGAGCAGCGCGTCGTCTTGTCGCGACTGCTCTTGCTCAAGCTCATCATAAGCGAGCACTCGAGGTGACCCGTATACGAGTTCCATGGGGAGAACTGCCTCTGCTCCATAGACTAGAGCGAAAGGTGTTTGTCCAGTGGCTCGATTTGGCGTCGTCCTGACCGACCAAAGAACCACCGGCAGCTCCTCAATCCAGTTCTTTCCGCACTTGCGCAGCCTACCAAAAGTCCTAGTCTTGAGCCCGCGTAGCACTTCAGCATTCGCCCTCTCCGCTTGACCGTTACTTCTCGGATGAGCAACAGAAGCGAAGCAGACCTTGGCGCCAAGATCTTGGACGTACTGCATGAAGGTGCGGCTCGTGAATTGCGTGCCGTTGTCGGTGATGATCCTGTTAGGGATCCCGAAGCGGCAAACAATCGACCTGAAGAACTTGACTGCTGACTGTGCTGTCACCTTCCTCACTACTTCCACTTCTGGCCACTTTGTGAACTTGTCGATTGCAACATACAAGTACTCAAAGCCCCCGACAGCTCGGGGAAAGGGGCCGAGGATGTCGAGCCCCCAGACCGAAAATGGCCAGGATAAAGGGATCGTCTGGAGAGCTTGAGCTGGCTGGTGTATCTGTTTGGAATGGAACTGGCACGCTTCACACTTGGTTACTTGTGCAGTTGCATCCTGGAGGGCTGTCGGCCAAAAGAAACCTTGCCGGAACGCTTTGCCGGCAAGTGCTCTTGCGCCAATGTGGTGACCACATATGCCTCCATGTATCTCTGCCAACAGCTTTTGTCCGTCTTCCCGGTGAATACACTTCAATTTCACGTCGTTGAGTCTTCTTCTGTACAGTGTGTTGTCGACAAACTGGTACATACTTGACTGCCGGGCTACTCTTTCCGCTTCTTCTTGCTCTTCGGGAAGTTCTCCTGTCTGAAGGAAACAGACAATCTGCTGTGCCCATGCTGGAGCTTGCGGCTCGACAACAAGGACTAAAGGCACATCTACTGCTGCGGGAACATCCGCTTCTACAGCGAGAACCTGCGGCTCAGCCAGAGCTTGACGTTCCCCGGCAAGCTTGCCAGAGCAAAACTTGTTGGGAGCGTCTGCTTCAACGGAACAAACCCTAGGGCTTGCCGGAGCAGACTGCTCCTCAGCACACTGGCTTGAAATTCTTCGTGCTGGGCCACTGGACTTGCCGTAGCTCACGAGTGAACGGAGGGCAACCTACCGCGTACGGAAAGTCGCATGGTTCCCCTGGTGCATGCATGTCGATAGAGGGCCCAGCGCGCTGGTCCGATCGACGCCGCGTTTCTCTTCGGCGCTCGATGCAAGTTCGAGCGTCTTCTTGCTGTCGTTCATGAAGAACTTGGCACTGATCGCGACGAGCTCGTGGATCCGATGATGCGGTGGAGTCGCTGTCGAGGTGGATCCGGCGAGTCGGCGATCTTGGCCTTCGGGGTGGAGAGTGCATGGTGGTTGCACCCCCACCGGTTTCGTCGCCATCGGCTCGTGCCCGGCAGTCATGCCGCGGCAGCGATGTACTCGGCTGTCGCGGAGTGTCGCCGTTGGCGAAGCCGATGAGACTCTGAATGGTTGGCCTCCATTCATCGATCTTGTCTGCCGTTGGAGGGTAATCCAGGAGCAGTTGAGCTCGCGCCAAAGCTTCTGTTGGAGTGGTGGGCGGCAGTGGCGAACGGTGCGAGGAGAGGGATATGCTCGGACTTCTAACTATGTTAGAAGGAGCAGTATCCCGTCCAGGCGACCGTGTCTCGCTCATGCCAGCATGTTGGCGTGCATGCTGGTCTTGAGCACCCCGAGATCCACCAGCTCGATCTTGGTCCAACGAACGTATGGCCCTGCGAATACCATGACGCTGTCGGTCCTGCGCCTCCTGAGATGGGCGCGGTGCATGTACGGGCGCCGAGGTCTGCACAGCCTTGTCCTTGGACCTGGCAGCACCGTGAGCTCCCTCGTCGATGCCCGTTCTTCCGCCGGCGTCTACCCCACCACCCGTTTGCTCCGGTGGTGGTGGGATCGACGTGGACGAAACAGCTGCCGCCGAAGCCTTCTTCTTCGGTGGCATGTCGATGAAGAAGATGAAGATCTAGCTCGTGTGAACACCGGATCAGGTTCACACAACCTCAACGCCCCCTACCTGGCGCGCCAAAGATGTCGGGGAAGCTGATCCACGAACACCTATGGGACCGGCGGACCAAGCCCCTTTCGGTTCGGCGGGGGGCAGAGGTCGCACGAAGAGCGGATCGAGGCGAAGCACACGAGCAGTTTACCCAGCTTCGGAGCTCTCCGGAGAGATAACACTCCTACTACTGCATGTCTGAGTGTATTGAGTTCTTGCTCGGGAGCGCTGAGTGCTACAGTACACCCTAGCTGCTAACGAGACCGAGCGTGAGTGTTTTTCTGCCTTCGCACCCCCCTCTACGTTGCGCATGGGCCTCCTTTTATATGCTAAAGGGGTCTCCGACAGGTGGCAACGTAGACAAGGGTAAAAATGGAAAAGGAATTGCGGTTGGTACAACAACCTGTACAGTGTATCATACCTAACCCTGACGGCAGGGGACAAAGGCATTAAATGCCTGTCTACGTCGCCCAAATAGTGCAAAAAGGGACCGTCAGGGACGCCACTGCTCGCCACGATGGCAATCTTGTCAGCGCCGCTTGCCACCGCGCATCGCTGGCTGCACAGCCTCTTGCCACGCGCGCCTGGAAAGGCCCCAGGGCGACACGTTGGTGGATGTGCTGGAGCACGGGTACAGAGTGGTAGCTTGCCGCGGCAAGCGCTTTGCCGCGGTCGTTGTCTTGTCGCGTCCGGAAGCTTGTCGCTCACCGGGCCTCGCCGGGACGCGTGGCGCGTCGCAGCAAGTTCCTTGAGATGCCTTGGTTGGCCTTCCCGGCAAGCTCCTCTTGCCGGGTCCTTGTCTCCTTGACTTGAATACTTTGTTCTTGAATGGCTCCAAAGGAACCATGGAGGATCTTGGCGGTCACCCGGCAAGCCTTGCCGCGGGGTGCTGCGACTGCCCGTGCACAAGTTCGGGATACTAGGGTACCCCTACTCTAGTACACCGACAGTGATCGATCCAGAAATCCTACCAAGGTTAAGGAGTGATGTGGCACGATGTCTTGTTAGTTTCGAGATGGTGTTCCCATCATCCTTCTTCAATATCATGACGCACATCCTAGTTCATCTAGTCGATGAGATTGTCATTCTGGGCCCTGTATTTCTACACAATATGTTCCCCTTTGAAAGGTTCATGGGAGTCCTAAAGAAATATGTCTGTAATCGCGCTAGGCCAGAAGGAAGCATCTCCATGGGCCATCAAACAGAGGATGTCATTGGGCTTTGTGTTGACTTCATTCCTGACCTTGAGAAGATTGGTCTCCCTCAATCGCGATATGAGGGGAGACTGTGTTGAAAAGGCACGCTAGGAGGGGACTCAATAATATGTAGGGACGGGCATTCTTGGTCTCAAGCACACTACACAGTTCTATAGAATTCTACCTTGGTGACCTCGTATGTCGATGAACACAAGAACATTCTGCGCTCCAAACACCCGAAGCAGTGTGACGACTGGATTACATGTGAACACATCAGGACTTTCGTCAGTTGGTTGCAAACACGTCTCAGGGGTGACAACACTATTTTTGATGAGCTATACTCGTTGGCCAAGGGACCATCTTCGGCTGTATTAACTTACAAAGGGTACGAGATAAATGGGAATACATTTTACATGGTCTCCCAAGATCAAAAGAGCACCAACCAAAACAACGGTGTCCGCTTTGATGCAGCAACCAAGAGGGTAAAGGACACATATTATGGTTACATAGTGGACATATGGGAACTTGACTATGGACATGATTTTAAGGTCCCTTTGTTTCAGTGCAAATGGGTCAATCTGTCAGGAGGTGGGGTACAGGTAGACCCATAGTACGGAATGACAACAATGGATCTGAACAATCTTGGGTACACAGACGAACCATTTGTCCTAGCCAATGATGTGGCGCAAGTTTTCTATGTGAAGGACATGTCTACCAAACCGAGAAAAAAATAAGATAAGGAAGCGAATACATCATACGATGAACCAAAGCGCCACATAGTTCTTTCAGAAAAAGAGACATCATGGGATTGGAGGGCAAGACAGACATGTCTGAATATTATGAAAAGTTTCATGAAATTCCTCCCTTTAAAGTCAAGGCTAACCCAAGCACCCTATTAAATGATGAAGATTATCCATGGTTACGGCGCAATAAGCAAAGGACACAAGCGAAGAAAAAGTGAAGACTTTATCTCCACAACTATTATGATGATGCCTTTGATCTAGGATATCACTGCAGTTACATGTGAAGAAATGAAATACCTTTTGTAATAGATGAGTTTCCGTCCGAAACCCTGATACTTCGAAAGAGATTGTCTGTTTTGTACATGAAGTGCATCTAGTTTTTACCGTAACCCTCTCAAGTTTTTAGCACATGCTATGTGGGTGAAATTAGGATACCATGCCAACTTTCAACCTTTTCAAAGTTCATGTGTACTTCTTTTCAATTTCAGGGTTATTTAGCTCAAAAAAATCAGTAAATGCATGAAAGATAGCAAATGAAGTCAGAAAGGGTTGAAAATTGTTGATGTGGCTTTGAATGGTGCATTTTCAACACACAAAAAGTCTGGAGTTCAAATAAATTCAAAAAAAAATGAAATCCCTTTGTAATAGATGAGTTTTCGTCCGAAACCCTGATACTTCGAAAGAGATTGTTGTTAGGGCATATTTTTCCCTGGTTTGTTTGGTGATTGATGACAATACTTTTGCGGACTAATCGTGTGCATTAATATTTTCAGGTTATCTAATATAAGGGCACTATGCGATTGTTACTCCTTGAGGACTTCACTTTATACGGATTATTTTCCTTCGTTTCTTTTCGGTGGAGTCGTAGGGATAACCGTACTATCAAGAGGGGATCCGTTTCGGAAGAGCATGGGTGGAATCATCACGTTCACTCTCTCCTTGCACCCTCGCCTTCTTCCTGCTTCTTTGGAGTATCTTTGTTGTGCAAAACAAGGGGTGTTGGGTGCTAAGCGGTAGTACCGCTTGTTAGCGCCGCCGATACTACTGCCCCTGCCGTGGTCTCGATTTTTCGTGTCGGGTTTCCTAAAGGACCACGCAGGGGAGCGGTATTAGGGACGGCAGTAGGGCGCGATAGTACCGCTTTTTAGCAGTAGTATCACTCCTACGTCCGCTCCAACTGCCGCTCAGCTCACTGCCCTACTCTATTTTCCAGCGGCTATAGGGAGCGGCGGTACGGCTTATCGGCGGTAGTACCGCCCTCAGGGCGGTAGTACCGCCCTAGTGCGTGTACTTCTTCTCCCTCAGCCCTGGTTACCCTATGCCTGCTTGCCACATCGGTAGTACTGATGTGGCAGCGGTACTACCGCTCCGGCAACGGTAGTACCGCCCAGATGCGGCCTGTAGGCTGCATAACGGTTGGATGTGTCCCCCCACTATATAAAGGGTTCTTATTCTCCAAGAAGACTTACCTCTTCCTTCCCCAAGCTCCATTGTTGCTCCAAGCTCCATTTTCGCCCGATCTCTCTCCCTAGCCAATCAAACTTGTTGGTTTTCTAGGGATTGGTTGAGAAGGCCCCGATCTACACTTCCACCAAGAGAAATTTGATTCCCCCCACTAATCCCTTGCGGATCTTGTTACCCTTGGGTGTTTGAGCACCCTAGATGGTTGAGGTCATTGCGGAGCCATATTCCATTGTGGTGAAGCTTCGTGGTGTTGTTGGGAGCCTCCAATTAAGTTGTGGAGATTGCCACAGCCTTGTTTGTAAAGGTTCGGTCGCCGCCTCCAAGGGCACCAATAGTGGAATCACGACATCTCGCATTATGTGAGGGCGTGAGGAGAATACGGTGGCCCTAGTGGATTCTTGGGGAGCATTGCGCCTCCACACCGCTCCAACGGAGACGTACTTCCCCTCAAAGGGAAGGAACTTCGGTAACACATCCTCATCTTCACTGGCTCCACTCTTGGTTATCTCGTACCTTTACTTGTGCAAGCTTATTGTGTTACATATCTTGCTTGCTTGTGTGCTTGTTGTTGTTGCATCATATGGGTTGCTCACCTAGTTGCATATCTAGACAACCTACTT